>NC_058378.1:64395000-64695000 GCF_018350175.1 Felis catus | reverse complement strand
CTCATGCATTCCTCATGACTTTAGTCAGGTTCAGGTCATACTATCGGCTCTTTGAGAGCCAGGTCTCGATTTTGCACTTCTTGTATTCCACACAATGATCTGCACGTGATATCATTAGGTCACAAGGTACCACTGGCTCTGTCACCAGGTGAAACCAAGTATGAATCCCAGCTCATTCTAATGTTTAGAGGGTATGCGATTTCCAACAAATCACTTCATCTTCCTGCACTTCAGCTTCCTCAGTTGTAAAGGGGGGATATTAATATCTGACTTGCAGAGTGTACATGAGGAGTAGAGGTGACACGTGGATCATTTACCCGGCAGGTACTCAACAAATGGTAGGCACTAGCGTTGTTGTCATTGTTATTCTTACTGTTATTGATCCCATGAACTAATATTTGTATATCCGATGTGCCACGGGTCATAGTGCTGAACAATTTCTCTTCTCAACAGTTATACAGCTCTGCCGAATTTGGGAGAAGATGGCAGCTTATCCAGGAGGGTGTCGTACCAAACAGGTTCTACTGGTAAGTCTCCTTGTTTTTGTAACACATTAAGAGATCACCTAGTAAATGAGCTTTGGAGTCTTTTTCTCACTGAAAGCTCTCACATGAGGTCTGTCCTTTTTAGACATGCCTACATCCCCCTACAGAGCAGGATGTGATGTTGGAATAGTCAGCACCTTAAGGGAAAGTTACAGCCTTGTCACAAACTGCTCAGTAAGCCCCAAATAGATCACTGAGATTAGTGAACAGCATGGGCTTTGTAACTGTTGTTTTATTCTGTTTTGATGGAACTTGTGAAATAGACACTTTTAACATTTTAATACTGGTTTTTACCACTAAAAGCATTATATGCACATATATTACAAAGTCAAAGGTTTTCAGTGTGGATAAATAGATCTTATTCATCCAAAAGTAGCTTTTCCTCCTATCCCTGGTTTCATGTCTCCTAGATCTCATCATGTGGACACAACCAGCTTTCTTCGGTTCTCATTTCTCCTTCCGTGAATTTTCTATGAGTTACCAAACATATGTATATTCTTAGCTTGGGCTGCTATAACACAATACCATGGACTCGGTAGCTTAAACAGCACATTTCTTTCTCATGGCTCTTGAGGCCAGCAAGTCCAAGATCAAGGTGCTGGCAGATTCCGTTCCTGGTGAAGATCAGGATATTTCAGAGGATATTGCAAGATGTTTCAGAGGATAGTGCAGGATATTGCAGAGGGCTGCCTTCTCGCTTTGTCTGCACACAGGGGAGGGGAAGAGAGGAATAGCAAAAGAAAGAATGAAGCAAGGAAAGTGATATTCTTTCTTTTCTTTACCACCTATGCCCATCCCCCTGATGATACTAGAGGTGGCTTCCCTCCATGGGAATGGGTGGCCCCAATTGAAAAGAAGGGAGGGGTGCCTCAGTGGCTTAGTCGGTTGAGCATCCAACTCTTGACTTTGGCTCAGTCCAAAACCCCAGGGTCCTTGGATCAAGCCTCACAACAGGCTCCATGCTGAGTGTGGAGCCTTCTTGGGATTCATTCATTCATTCATTCTCTCTCTCTCTCTTCCTCTTTCCCCTTCTCCCCCACTTGTGCCTTTGATCTTTCTTTCTCTCTCTCTAAAATTAGAAAAAAAATTGGGGGGCACCTGGATGGCTCAGTTGGTTAAGTGTCTGACTTTGGCCTAGGTCATGATCTCCCAATTCATGAGTTTGAGCCCCGTGTGGGGCTCTGTGCTGACAGCTCAGAGCCTGGACCCTGCCTCAGATCCTGTGTCTCCCTCTCTCTCTCTCTCTGCCCCTCCCCTGCTCATACTTTGTCTCTCTGTGTCTGTCAAAAATAAATGAATGTTAAAAAAAATTAAAAAACCGAAAAATAAAAAACAAGATTAGAAAAAAAATTTTAAAGAAAAAAAAGGGAATAAAGAAGTTCCTTTCGTTTTTTGTTTCCAAGGGCCTACATCCTGGCAAAGCAAGAAGAGTAGGAAGTGTTCTAGTGTAATGTTGACTTTACTTATCAGCCACTTTTGAGTTTACAACCTAACCCCTGCCGGAAGATGTGACTACCTTACTTGACCTAATCTGCCCCTAGAAAGGACATTTAGATTGATGTTAGACTTTTGCTGGTACCAACAGTACTATAAGAACTGGCTCAAACAAGAGTTTCAATATTTCATGTCCACATCATTCAGAATCATTGGAACCAGGACCTTCAAGGAGCCAACAAGCTCCTTGCTTGTTGTGCGTCTCGCATTTACTCCTCCCAAAATCACACTGCCTCTCACCAGCCTTTGGGCTTCCAGGCACCTGATGGCTCCCCACACCCAACCCAGTTCTCTCACTTCTAAGAGCATTGTGTTTTCATCTTTCTCATTTTCAAACCCTGCCCTAAAAACCCTTGTGGGAGTTGAAAGCCCAAGGAAATGCATTAGAGGAGTCTCTTAACATACTTGTGAAACTGCCTGAAAAAGTGAAGGACAAGTCATTTGCAAACAAACTGTCTCGAAGAGAACACCTAGAGAACTATGTATGGAACAATACCTTCTTTGTCCGCCTCATGAAGAGACATTGATAACTAAAGGGGCACCTGGGTGGCTCAATCAGTTAAGCATCCGACTTTGGCTCAGGTCATGATCTCACGGTTTGTGGGTTCAAGCCCCATGTGGGTCGGGCTCCGTGCTGACAGCTCAGAGCCTGGAGCCTGCTTCAGATTCTGTGTCTCCCTCTCTCTCTCTGCCCCTCCCCTGCTCACACTGTGTCGCTCTGTCTCTCAAACATAAACATTAATTTTTTTTTTTTTTCAAAAAAGAGAGACATTGATAACTGAAGAAGGTTTTTATTACACAGGAGCTCTTCACCTCCTTCCCCCTGCTTCTCTTGCTCAGAGGTGGCTTGAGCCTTGCTTTCAGGGTCCACATCGGCCCCTCTCTTCTCCGGGAATCCCCCTCTAGCTGTCACTTAGTCTCCCTTCTCTGGTGGGCGTTTCTTGCTGTCTTACTCATGCTATCCCTTACTCACAAGTATGCAAGGTGTCAACCTTGCACCTCCATCTGTTTTGCCTTATAAATTATGGAAAATTATGAAATCACTTTTTGGAAAGAGGGTCCATTTTTTTCTATTTTTTTTTTCATTCTCTCTTTGACTTGATGTTTCATGTGCATAGCTTGCCAGTGAAGAAGTGTAAGGGACAGATCTTTCCTCAGTCCTGCTTCCAAGTGACTTCAAATAGCTGCCTGTGGACCCAGCAAAAGAAAGTAGGAAGTTGCAATTCACAAAGGACTAGATAGACATATGTTCTTACCAATAGAAACAAAGAAAAACAATGACTGAAAAGATGGACAAGAAGAAAGAACTAAGATGGGACTATTTCCCATGCATGTGGTACATGGTACACACTATTTTCTAGCTCATGGAAGGTCTTATTCACAAATAGCATTTTGAGGTGAACGGACCAATCATTTCTTTGGCGGGTGCTAATTATAGTCCATTTTTATCTATTCTCTGAATAGAAGTCTTTCATCTGAAAGCCTGATTAGCAAAGCCCTTTTAACCATATGTCATAATACTATTATCTTTATAAAAATGATTGTGGATGAATCCTGATTAATCTGTTAAGTAAAATAAATAATACCCCTCTTTCCACCTTTGGGAACAGAGAGACACATCTTGTCCATTCAAGCCCCACACAGTGATAAGTATGATTCAGACTTAAGCTATTTAATTCTTATAACAGTTTAATGAAGTAATGAAGTAAGACTTGCATTATCATCATTAACAGATAGGGAACCTGTGGCATGAAGAGATTAACTAATTTAGCCAAGGTCACACAGCCAGAAAGTAGCAGAGCTGGGATTCAAAGGTAGACAGTCTGGCTCCAAAGCCCATGCTCTCCTAAATCTATGGATTCCGTTGCCACTGCCTCGTGGCCTTTTTTTTCTGGGCTGAGGCTATGAGCCCTGGAAATTCAGCCCATTCCGGCAGATGAGGAGAGAAAACCCGAAGGTCTCTTGGCCATGGTGCCGGCATGAGTATCTCTCCAACTGGGCTTGGCAGATGGCCCCCATGGGTCCTTTAAGCTCTTTGGTTTTTCCAGAGAAGGCATGAGACCTTGTAAATTGCACAGTGCACATGACTGTTGATGAAAATCTCTTGATCTCTGGCCACGTGGTCTGTATTTCTGACTGAGCAACTTCCTGAGGCTGGCAGCAAAGGTGTCAGTCAAAGCAATATTTATTAGACTCACTCCTGGAAACCAATTGCTTCAAATGACATAGGAACCATGGGGCTATCTAGGATTGCTCAGCAAGCTTAATTACAAGAGGCCCCCTTTAATCATTTTTGCTTGGAGCCTGACTGCGGGGGTGTGGAAAGGCCTGAGGGCAACTTTTCTAGTGATGAATTATCTAGCGTAAGGGACTCTGGGTAATAACACAGCATTTCCCATAGAGAGAAATGAAGATGAATTCATATCTTTTCCTCATCACCAAGTACACTTGAGAAACATCTCTTCTGGTTGGCAATAGCAGTGCTCTCTCCGAAAGTAGTCGATGGCAATTAGAAAATAATTATGGAACATAAGACCTTATTCTTATGTCATCGCGGCGGTCCTGTTAGTACGACCATAACTAACATGAATATGAACTGTCCTCCACGGAGTTCGTATTGTTTTTAAAACAGATTTACAGATTTACACGTATACATAGCAGCTTATAAAACACATCTTAGTACAATATTGCCCTTAAAAGAGTAGGTGTCCTTTTTATTTCCCTAACTGTGACAGCAGTCTTGTTCTTCGCTACATCAGGAATCGATTACCCTGGGAGGCAGGACGACCTGGAGATTAAGGGGCCCAGAGATACTGAGGTAGGAGTTCTAGCTTTACCATTTAGTCTGTAAGGGATCCCGGGGAAGTTACTCCTGGTTGTCTCAGGTTTTTCCTCTCTGAAGTGGAAATAATTAATACCTGCTTCATTAGATGAGATGTTTCTTATGAGCTGGTTACATACCTGGCACCTAAGAATTGTACTAAGTGCCCACTGACTAATTGTAATGATATTCTTAATAGAGGCTGACCTTCAACATCTATTAGTTTTATTCTCCCCCCAGCCCCCACCATGCTGGCTTCATTCTCAGGTTGGTTCTCCCACTTGTGGTAGTGACAGATATTATCAGCTCTACTCTACATTCTAACAGTTTAGAAGCCCTATCAAATGAGCCTACCTCTTTCCTCACATTTCTAGGGATCAGATCTGTGTGATTAAGGCTATAGAAGGCAGTACATTACTCACGTAGGTCAGGGAACTGAAACAGGAGATGGGGTTGAGTCCCAGGCAAACTGCATGGTTCAAAGTTAGGGGAGATAGGATTGCTAAAAAGGAGGAAAACAGGATTCTGTTATAAAAGGCAAGAAGAGATTTTTATGAGAGACAAAATAGAGATGGGAGAACTGAGTGTCAGCAAGATAAAGTTCCATAATAGGGATTTGTATACAGTCACTAGAATGATCTGGACGCCTGATAAAAGCATGTCATTTGATCCTTATAACAAGACTGTGAGGTAGGGATTCTTGTCCTCATTTTGATGAAATAGAAAGACGATGTATTTTATCCAACATAATATATATAATACATAATACAGCCAAGTTTTGAAACTTGGTCCGTCTCGGCCCATGGCCCTTGCTTACAGTAGTAAAAATCAGTCCTGTATTTAACACTTATCTCTGACCTGCTTCCTTCAATAATAACAGTTTAATAGTTTATTAGGCAGGAGCCAAGGTTTTGCTTTGACATTGAACAAGGACACAGAGTTGGAAGATCACTGGTACCCAAATGCCTTGAATAGAGTGAAGTTCCTGCCAAAAATTCACTAATAGTAGTTGCTGAATGTGGCCTTGTTGGGATCTGATTCAACTTTTGAACAAAGCATTGGAAGGCAGTTTTCATTATAAGCTACTCAGCAATCTATTATCTATGCAAAAGACAAGGCAATCTTAGAGCTGTTTCACTTAATTAAAAATAGGTTCAGACTTATCTTATTGATTATGTTGTTCTGACATATAGGGGGCTGGCTGGAAGCAGGGACAGCTGAATGGTGATTACATATTTTCTGTGACTAATTCACGCACAGAAAATTAAAAGTTGACTCAACAATGAGCCTTTGTATTCTGGAATGCCAGCCTTGTTTCAGTTATGTCCCTCAGGGGACACATGACAGCTGTACTGTGCAGCACAGAGACACAGGAATACTCACAAGTCTATACTCAGTGCTTTTGAGCATGTATACACATTGTCATTCATTCCCATGTGCCAGTCAATAAGAATGACTCCCCATTCCATGTCTTTGGCAACAAGTCCCATTTATTGAGCACTTACTATGTGCCAAGCCCTATGCTAAGTGCCTTGCACACATTGTTTCAGTCAGTCCTCAAATCAATGATCAGAAATAATTTAGTCATCAAAACTTTTTCAAGATATGTGATAGAAAAATGCAACCTGTTTTAAGGGAAAAAAAGTTTTTGATTTTTTTTGTTTGTTTTTGTTTTTTGTTTTGTTTTGTTTTGTTTTGTTTTGTTTTGTTTTTAAGAGATATGGGGTCATGGATCTAGAAAGTCTAAAGGTCCAACTGTATTTAGACTCCACTGATTCAGAGGCTCCTTAAGTTGATCAGATCTTGATATTTCAGCTCCACCCTCCTGGATGTTAGTTTCACTCTCAGACAGGCTTTCTTCCTGGCAATCTCTGGCAGCTAACATTTTCCCGGATTTACTCCAGTGGAAAAGAAAATACCTCCTTGCTTGGCGGTCCCACAGAAGTCCCGGGATTAAATTTCATAGTCCTTGATGAGGTAGCATGCTTACATCTAGACCCCGGGGGTAGAATCAATTCCAGTAAACCACATGGACAGAAAGTAAGGAATGATGATACCCCTGAAAGACTCGGTAACTTTTACCAAAGAAAGTGAGGTTAATGGGATACTATCAGCAAGAGGTTTGCATTGCTGCTAAGTGTTTTAATTCCCATTTTTGGATGAGAAATAAATGAGAAGATAAATAAGAAAACAAAATCCCAGAGAGATTAAATAATCCTGACTCGTGTTATGTGTTAATAAATTATGGTGACACAATTTAAACCCAGATCCGACTGGCTAAAAAGGCTGTGTTGTGTAAGCACGCTCTGTTCCCTGGCTGGAACACCAGCTTTCCTTGAAGCTTTTCTGAGGACCCTGCTCCACAAAGCTTTCTTCTCACTCACAGCTGTAAGGTTACAGGCATTTCCTTTTGACCTCATACCCTTTGGGCCTGATGTCCAGTGGTTAGAGTCACATTTGTCTATATACCTGGCCTGTTTTTCCCATCCAGAGTTCCCTCATCCAACCTCGGGCATGAGAGACAGATGCATAAACTTGGGCTGGTGTTATATGGCTATGTCAGAAAACACTTCAGCGCTTAAAATAATCTCTCTGTGATTCAGACTCATATCACTACCACTCATCCCCAAGTCTTTACTGAATATTGCTGCTGGGCCAATGCGAGGGATTTTTTTTTTTTTTTACCCTTGTTGTTGTTTGGTAGTTTGTTTTTTATACCACCAGGCCACCATGACCTTTCTTCTTCCTCCTTCAGATATGCTGGCCACTCAGCATGGCATCTCCGAGATTTCTAAGCCATTCGCAACAAAGGGACATAGAGGATGTGGCATGAATTGGCTGTGACTCTTTTCTCTTTCCCCAGATGGGTTTAATGGATTCCTCTGCACTCTTCTTTCCCCATGTCTTGCAAAGTGGAAATGGATCGGGGTCTAATCATATTACAAAAATAAAATAAATAGAATAAAATAAACTAGTAAAGTAAAAAGTAAAACTGTCTTATCAAAATAGCTAGAAAATTGGGTGTACTTTATTAGTAAGGGAGTATGGCTACTTTTTGAAGATACTCTGCCTCATCCTTCACCCAAAGCTCTGAAGTGGGTCTTCGTTTGCCAGGAACTTCTAAATAAACACCATCATTAGCTTTCGATTTTATGCCCAGGTGGAGGTGGAACATCTCACAGTTCAGAATCGGATTTTGATTTTTAGGCGTCTGTATTTCTGTGTATCCTGTAACCCAGCCTTAGCATTTTTGAGCCATATTCCCCTCTGTTCTCTTACTCAGTTCCTTTTATATGTTGATTTTCCAATCCGCATCACTTCTACCTCCATGAAGTTACACCTGCCCACTTTCTTTTCTATTCCCATTACTCTGGCTCATTAGGAATGGTGAAAAAGCCCCCCTCTCCTGATAGCATACTAATGCCTAAGGAATCTTGTAGGCATTTCCCTGATCAAGCATTTGCCTTGTTCCTCATTGCTTACAACATAAAATTAAAAAGAGTAAGAGCATAACTAGATTCTTGCCAACCTGAGTTTGAATGCACATTTTTCTGACCTCCCCTCCCCATCCTCCCAATTCTGTGTGCTAAATTCCAGAAGGCCAGATAAATAATTCTAAGCACTGATTAGTCTATGGACCAGTTTATCCCTCTTATCTCTCTGGCTTTATAAATATGCCTACCTGGGGGATAAACTGTCCTTATTATCATTATTATTTTTAGCAGTGACTACTTTTTAGCACTTACTATGTGTTAGGACAGTTTTGATCTTTGAATACAAAAATAATGGATGAGGATTTTTGTCATTATTAGGATCACAATGTTGGATCTTTATGGCCTTACACTGATGCCTGCCTTTACTCTCTGAACCTTCTTCGATACGTGCTTCTTGTTTTTCTAGGCAAGAAAAATCTCTTTCTTTGAATTTAAATGTGGTTAATGTGAATTTAAATATGTCACAAATAAAATGCAGTGCATCATAAAATGTGTTGTACTGCAAATCTGTCTATGTGATTGTTGGAAGGAACACAGGCTTGGAGTCAGCACATCAAGCTTCAGATTCCTGCCTTGCTTTTTACTGATTGAGCAATCCTGAGAAACTGCTTCACCTGCCTGAGCTTCAGTTTCCTTCTCCCAAGGCTTATTTTGGGAATTAAAAAGGGCATATGATAATTATTATTAAGTAACTTAGCACTTAGTAGGTTTTGCATACCTGTCTTTTTACTTCCTCATTTCCCTCTCCTGCTGATGGATAATTTCTTAAGGACCAAGACTATCTTTAACATGTTTCCACCTATTTTATGTAGGGCAATAAATGGAACAGCAGAACTTGGTGTGCATACACACGCGCGCACACACGCACACACACACACACACACAAGGTACTGACTTCATCAAATGCACACATATATGTATATGCACTGCATGAACCCGCAAATACATCCAGATTGAAACGCATCTTGCATGGACTCCATTTGTTAAGTCAAGGAGCCATAAAAGATGCCTGGGTGGCTCAGTCAGTTAAGCATCTGATTCTTGGTTTTGGCTCAGGTCATGATCTCACAGTTCATGAATTCAAACCCTACATTGGGCTCTGCACTGTCAGTACAGAACCTGCTTGAGATTCTCTCTCTGCCTCTCCCCCGCTTGTGCCCTCTCTTTCTCTCCCAAAATAAATAAATAAACTTAAAAAAATGAAAAAGCTAGACTTCTAAGCTGTCTGCGTACATATTGAAGGGAGAAGAATTCTAGATCAGTAAAAGGAACGCTTTTCTATGTGGTAGGCTGCTTATTAGCCTAATAGGCTGTCCTGGGGGGTAATGAGATCTGTGTAAGCACGGATGAGGTGACCGCACCCTGGACTGCCCTCACGGGGAGTTCTGCCCCAGACTGCCCAAACTGACAGATCCTTGATACACTTCTGAGTATGGGCTCAGGAGAAGAACCCCAGACCGCCCTTTCTTTGGAGTATTGACTTCATTGTCTCTTCTCTTACACTTTCCCCCTTCCTCCCAGACAATCTTTTCTGGTCCTGAGCCCCCTACCAAACTACCGTCTGAGCTGAATCATGCCTGTGCTTTGAGTCAGGAGCAGGGAGAAGAGGCAGGAAGTCATTCCTGAGATCCCATCCCCAGAGCTACACTGGGGCATTTCTGGTACCTGTGCTGTGAGTGCTAGATAAGAGGATTTTCATTTTTCTTGAGAGGCCTGATGTTTTATCTTTTTTTTTTTCCTTCTGTTAATGACCTCCACATGAGTGCCATTTTCTAATCCTCTTGCACTTTCCTCCACTTCGTAATCTCCCCGTATGATTAGCAAGTTTCCCTCCACATTAAGTTAAATTCCCCCTGCTGCTGCATGTGAGCCCATCACTTTTCTCATGGTCTTCATTCACTAATGGCCATCATTGATCCCCGTCCTCCTTATCTTGATGATTTCCTGTCTCCATGGGCTGCAGCTCCTCCATCTCTGAGCAGCTGAGACTCCATCACTTCTCCAGATTCCCACTAAGAACTATTATGATAGCAGAGTGCAAGAGCGAGGGGAACATCCTCATTATTATGGCTTCCTAATTTAGAACAATATTAAAAGAAATTGACTTATGCTCTAGTGATCAGACTTAGTCTTCAAGTTCAAGAGTCTCTGGGTTTATGCTGTGTCTGTGTATGTGGTTTCTCTTGCTCATTCATTCATATGTCACTTTTGTGTGTTGTCTTCAGTCAATAAGAGGTTGTGTTTAGGGGCGCCTGGGTGGCTCAGTCGGTTAAGCGTCTGACTTCGGCTCGGGTCATGATCTCACAACTCGTGGGTTCGAGCCCCCGTGTCCGGCTCTGTGCTGACAGCTCAGAGCCTGGAGCCTGCTTTAGATTCTGTGTCTCCCTCTCTCTCTGCCCCTCCCCCACTCATGCTTTGTCTCTCTCTGTCTCTCAAAAATGAATAAACGTTTAAAAAAAAAAGAGATGGTGTTTACGGTTTACAGTTGAGAGCTCTGGAGTCAGAATGACTTTGCTAGAATCCTGTTCTCAAGGGGCGTGACAATGAGCTGTTTAATTAACCTCTTTAATTAAGCCTTATAGTCTTCATCTATGTATCAGTCATCATTGTAGGGTTGTATATACTTACCAGGATAAAAATGAGAACTCAGGTTAAACTCTAGATACATATAATACATGATGAGTAAATATGAACTATCATCTAAAAGCAGAATAAGGAAGAGTTGGGCATTAGTTTCTGGAATGTGGCAATCTCATTTTGACATCCAATTTCACAATTTATATTTTCAATGGGATTTTTTTTAATTTAAATTTTAGCTAATGTATAGTGCAATATTGGTTTCAGGAGTAGAATTCAGTTATTCATCACTTACATACATCACCCAGTGCTCATCACAAGTGCCTTCCTTAATACCCATCACCCATCTAGCCCACCCACCCCTACCTCCCTCCATCAATATTCAGTTTGTTCTCTATCTTAAGAGTCTCTTATGGCTTGTTTTCCAGTCTCTTATCCCCCCACCTTTCCCATATTTTCATCGGTTTTTGTTTCTTAAATTTCACATATGAGTGAATGCTATGATATGTGTCTTTCTCTGATTGACTTCTTTAGCTTAGCATAATACATTCTAGCTTCATCCATGTCATTGCAAATGGCAAGATTTCATTCTTTGGATGACTGAGTAATATTCCAATGTGTGTGTGTGTGTGTGTGTGTGTGTGTGTGTGTGTGTGTGTGTATACACATACACATCACATCTTCTTTATCCATTCATCAGTTGATGGGCATTTAGGCTGTCTCCATACTTTGGCTATTGTTGATAATGCTTCTATAAACATTGGCATGCATGTACCCCTTTGAATCTATATTTTTTTATCCTTTGGGTAAATACCTAAGACTGCAATTGCTGGATCATAGGGTAGTTCTATTTTTAGTTTTTTGAGGAACCTCCATACTATTCTCCAGAGTGGCTGCACCAGTTTGCTTTCCCATCTACACTGCAAGAGGGTTCCCCTTGCTCCACGTCCTTGCCAACACGTATTGTTTCTTGTGTTGTTAATTTTAGCCTTCTTACTTGTGTGAGGTGGTATCTCATCATGGTTTTGGTTTGTATTTCCTTGATGATGAGTTGTGTTGAGCATACCTTCATGTGTCTGTTAGCCATCTGGATGTCTTCTTTGGAAGAGTGTCTATTCATGTCCTCTGTCCATTTCGTCACTGGATTATTTCTTTTTTTGAGTGTTGAGTTTGTAAGTTCTTTATAGATTTCGTATTCTAACCTTTAATCCAATATGTCACTTGCAAATATCTTCTCCCATTCTATAGGCTGCCTTTTAGGTTTGTTTATTGTTTCCTTAGCTATGCAGAAGCTTCTTATTTTGATGAAGTCCCAATCTTTCATGTTTGTTTTTGTTTCTCTTGTCTTCAGTGATGTATCTAGTAATAAGTTGCTCAGGTTGATGTCAAAGAGGTTGTTGCCTGTGTTCTCCTCTAGGATTTTGATGTCTCCTGTCTCACATTTAAGTCTTTCATCCATTTTGAATTTATTTTTGTGTATGGTGTTGTTCTTCCACTTGTTGCCATCCAGTTTTTCCCATTACCATTTGTTGAAGAAACTGTCTTTTTTCCATTGGATATTCTTTTCTGCTTTGTCAAAGGTGACTTGATTATAGAGTTGTGGGTCCATTTCTAGGTTTTCTCTTCTGTCCCATTGATCTATGTGTCTGTTTTTGTGCCAGCACTATACTGTCGTGATGACTACAACTTTATAATATAGCTTGAAATCCAGAATTGTGATAGCTCCATTTTGGTTTTTATTTTTCAGGATTGCTTTGGCTATTTGGGGTCTTTTGTGATTCCATACAAATTTTAGGATTTTTTTGTTCTAGCTCTGCAAAAAATGCTGGTGGTAGTTTAGCAAGGATTGCATTAAACGTGTAGATTGTTTTGGGTAGTATAGACATTTTAACAATGTTTGTTCTTGTAATCCGTGAGCATGGAATACTTTTTCATTTCTTTGTGTCCTCTTCAATTTCTTTCATAAATGTTCTATAGTTTTCAAATACAGGTCTTTTACCTCTTTAGTTAGGTTTATTCCTAGGCATCTTATTGTTTTGGGTGCAATTGCAAATGGGATCGAATCCTTGATTTCTTTTTCTGCTGCTTCGCTATTGGTGTATAGAAATCCAACAGATTTCTGCACGTTAATTTAATGTCCTGTGACTTTAGTGAATTCATGTATTTTTCTGACAATTTTGGTGAAGTCTTTTGGGTTTTCTGTGTAGAGTATCATGTCATCTGCAACTAGTGAAAGTTTGACTTCTTCCTTGCCGATTTGGATGCCTTTTATTTATTTGCTGTCTAACTGCTGAGGCTAAGACTTCCAGGACCATGTTAATAATGGTGAGAGTGGACATCTTTTTCTTGTTCCTGATCATAGGGGAAAGGCTCTCAGTTTTTCCTCATTGAGGATGATATTAGCTGTGGGTCTTTCATATATGGCCTTTATGATGTTGAAGTATGTTCCATCTATACCTGCTTTGTTGAGGATGTTTATCAAGAATGCATGCTGTATTTTGTCAAATGCTTTTTCTCCCTCCGTTGACAGAATCATAAGGTTCCTATCCATTATTTTATTAATGTGGGGTATTGCGTTGATTGATTTGTGAATTCAGTGGGAATTTTTAATGCAGACATGTATTTTACTTTCCTGTTGCCCCAGAATCAGGAACAATGGATAGAAAATCATTTTAGTGTTGAATTTTATAGCTTCTCAATTACTTAGAAACTCTTGTTACTCGGTTCATTTAATTTATATCAATTGAGTGAGTAATTTTTAGATCTAACTCCTGGCCGTGAACTTAGAGGAAACACAGTTCCTGTCCTGGAGGAGTTTGCAGCTGCTGAGTTGGGACTGTAGCATGACCCTCTCTGGGAGTTGAAAACCAGCATCTGGCTTGGGGCCTGAGGGTGCGAGGTTGGCAATCTGGAAGAATAGCTGGACATAGAACTTGGGAAGGGAAGGGCAAGGACAGACCAGACCATAACTTGCCAGCAATTTTTTGCTGTCTGTTGGCACCTTGAACCAAAACGACCTTCAGAGTGAAATGGCTACTGCTTCCTTGCTGTCTTCTGCATCTCATATGTACTTCCTTTTGGTCAGTTCTAATCTGAAATTATAGAGACTGTGGAAAATATGGTTGTAGATTGGGCAAGTCGATCCAATACAAAATCACCACAGTCTACCCCTTGAGAACTTGGTACCTGGCACATTTGTAAAACCATATATAATCTCCAAGTAAAAACAAAAACATAATTATGCTTCACCTGACAGTGATGTATTGTCCCCCATATAACATAAAACATGATAAATGCCTCCCCAAAAAGATGAGAAAAAGTTGCATATTCCACATTGTTTTCAGGTAATATTCCTCTTTTAACTGAGTCATGCTTCTCCTTTTTGTATTCTGTAACCAAAATACCAAGAAGTAAGGTCAGCCACTATTATCTCATGTTAACACATTGAGAAATGGGAAGAGGAGAAGGAAAAAATAAAAGACACACACAAACATATATTCATATTAAGTTATGATGGAGGGTGTTCCTGGGGAATGGTTTTTAAGGAAAGGGACTTGTCTATTGATAGGCCAAAGATGAGAAGAAATTGACCAAAGAGCTAATGGAGTGAAATGCCTAGAACACTGCCTGGAGCATACCATATCTCATCAACTCTAAAATCCCATTGAATGATGATACCTTTATTTTATGTATTGTCAAAAAAAACATGCCAGTTAAACATTATCATTTATTTTTTTAATGTTTATTTACTTCTCAGAGGGGGGTTTATTATTTCTCAGAGCAGAGAGAGTTGGGGACACAGAATCTGAAGTAGTCTCCAGGCTCTGAGCTGTCAGCAGAGTCTGATGTAGGGCTCAAACCCACGAACCACGAGATCACGACCTGAGTGGATGTCAGACACTTAACTGACTGAGCCACCCAGGTGCCCCTAAACATTATCATTTCAATGATTATAAGATAACAATGAATTTAAGAGATGTTAAAATTTTTTTTAAAAAGTGAGCATTTTGGAATTGATAAAGTAGATGCTCAATAAGTATTTATCAAATATGTGAAAATTAAAGAATGAATATGAGGATGAGGCAGCCACAGATACCTACTTTTCAAATCAAAGGTTAGATAATGTTGTCTTAATAGGTAACTAATAAGATGTGGGATGGTAAATCCTAAACAGAATGGTAGAGAAGATCTATGAACTGGCTTGTTTGACATGGTAGGAAAGAAAGGCAGAGCAGACAGAAGAAGATCCTTAAACCAACTCTTTGACCAGGGATTCCGTGTAGATGGCCAGCCCTGATTTGTTTATGAATGTATTCAGAATGTTACTGGGATTCTTTGAGAACTTTGAAGCTATCACATATGACCTCCTATGAATTGAAGGAATCCCTTCTACACAATTCTAGATAAATGGCTAAAAACAGCCTTTTGGATTGAGAATGAACTTTTTCTGTCTGTCAGGATCTCTCTTTCTCTACAGAGAATAACCAGAGGAAATGGACCTGTCCCACTGTTTTTTATCGTTTGGCTCTGGCACTTAAAACATCAACATCTCTAAACAAAGCAATTCCATAATTTAGAGAAAGCTGTCAAGGTTTTCACAGGCATGGCAAGATGTGCCCTGGGGTAGAGGACAGAACCTGCTGCAGCATTTATGAAATTTATGGTAAAGGGTTTTCCATGAGTGCCTGAAGTTTAAGGCAGATAAATACCAGAAGACAAATTCTACCAATAATTGAATTACAAAGCCATTATCATGTGCTGAACAGAGCAATTTTATGACTCTATTGTGACAAGATGAAACTTGTTAGAATATTTATGTGCCTGGGAGAGCTTCTGCATCACTAACCCAGAGAACAAACTAGCTCTTCCAGAATGTGCCTCCTATGGGCAGTTAGCCTTCCTGTATTCGGAAGCCAAGGAAGGCAAGGTGCCTAAGAGAGAGGAACCCAAAGCAGGCATAGTGTACAGGCACATCAGCCGGAGCTTCACATCCACCCTCACACTTCAACAGTTCCTGGGCCAACAGATTTATGTTTTCAGCTGCAGTCAGACTCCTCCCACAGTAATCAGGGCAGCTCTAGAATCAGAAAAAACTCTGGCTGTCCACATGCATTTCTACTTCTAAATAAAGGAAGAGTAAGAACATCTCAGTAATAAGAGCCACTTTTCCAATCGTGTCATTTTTTTAATAGTATAACTTTATTTTTTGTGATTATTGAAATCTATGAATCATAAATTTACACTAGTTGGAATGCTACAGTAGTTTACCCACTTTAGGTGCTAGAATGACCTGACCCATCCATTCCATGTGACGCCAATGATTTAGAAAGGGCAGATCACTTTCCTATTTATAGTAGTTTTCTTCTAAGTGAGTACATCCTTGGGAGATTTGGGTATAGTTTCCCCCCTAACTTTTTATTTCAAAGTAATTTTAGCATTAAAGAATTGTAAAGATAGAATGGAGAGTTCCCATATCATCTTCAGTCAGCTTCTCTTAAGTTAACATGTTTTATAACCATGGAGCAGTATTTACAACAAAGAAATTAACATTGGTAAAAGGCTGTCAACTTAACTGGAGATTTGATTTGGATTCCCCCAAAATTTTTACATAAAAAAATGTCCTTTTTTCCCAAAATCCCACATGGCACTTATTTGTCGTATCTTTTAGTCTCTTTCAATCTGTGGCAGGTCCTCAGACTTTCCTGGTCTTTGATGACCTAGGCAGTTTTGAAGAGTGCTAGTCAGATATTTTTTAGAATGTACCTGAAATCAGGTTAGTCTGATATTTTCTCATGATTACAGGGTTATAGATTATTTGGAAGAATATCACAGAAATGATGTCCCCTTCTCATGGCATCATATCAAACAATATAGTATATCAATATGTCTTATTACCAGTGATGTTAACCTTGATCACTTAAGGTAAGGTAGGGTTTGCCAGGTGTTTCCATTGCAGAATTACTGTTTTTCCTGTTCCATACTCTATTTGTTAAAAGCGACTTACTAAATCCAGTGCATTCTCAAGGGAAAGAGAATTAAGCTCCAACTCTTGGCAAGAAGAGTATCAAAAATTTTGTGAACATATGTTAAAAACACCAAAATAATTAATAAATATTTTGGGAAAGATTCTTTGAGGCTATGCATTTTGCCCACTAATTCTAGTATTCCTCAGTGGATCTTGCCTGTAACAGTTATTTCTGTGGTATTCTGATGGTAATTTCCTACTTCGATCATTTCTTATTATCAGTATTAATTAGAATTCCCCTATAAGGAATAATTGTCCCATCTTGATCATTTATCTATTTATACCATTGGTTAGTGACCAGAAAAGATGATGAATAAGCCCATCTTACTGGGGTTGTTGTTTCTTTAGATATCTCTGTGCCCTTGTTCTGGGCTAGTTGGAACACAATCCCATTAGACACTAATATGCCATTAAAGTGCCACTTGCTAATTAAAGGCAAGATCACTCTGTCTAGTAAAATCATTTTTAAAGGAATATTTTAGGGTCTGACTTGGGCTAAAGATCTCAGAAGGAAATGGATTTTCCTAGTGACACAACTCCTTTATTGGCCCTGGAGGAGGGGGATTTCCCTCCACGGTTCTGGGCTTCCCCCAGTTTGTTCAGTTGGGCATCTCCCAGCATCTTCATCATCAGGAGGGTGACTTGGAGGTACTCATCATCATCAACACACACAAACACACACACACACACACACACACACACACACACACACACACACACACACACTTCTTCCTTTCCCCATCTTCTTTGTCCCCATCAAAGAAAAAGCAAGATTTTCTGCTTCACACCAAAACCCAAACTTCTATAAAAGAGTACTGACCTTTGTTGTTCAATACTGATTTTAATTACCAAAACAAAGGTTCCTGGTTGGTTCAGTCTGTAGAGCATGTGACTCATAATCTCAGGATTGTGAGTTTGAGCCCCACATTGGATACAGAGATTACTCAAAAAAAAATTAATTACCAAAAGAAACAATCCAGGTTCCAAACTTAACCTGTTAAAAAATATATGAAAAAGAAAGTACAATAAATGGGTTAACATCCTAAACAATTTAATCCATTTTACAAATGAAAACTTGAGTAAAATCGTCTCTGTGGATATGAGGCCCATGAACATGATAGGCAATCTATAAAGAAAAATAAAAGACAAAATGAAAATGTTGAGTCTCACAAATCAGAAATAAAAGCAACAAAACAAACAAGATATACAATTTATTAAACTATCACAGGGATAGATTTTTTTAAGAAGATAATACTTAGCCTTGGTGAGGCCTTGGGGAATGGACACTGCGTATGCTGTTCTTAGGAGCATAATCTATATAAACTTTCTGGAGGACAATTGGACAGTGTAACAGGAGTCTTTTTTTAAATGTTTTTATTTATTTTGACAAAGAGAGAGACAGAGCATGAGCGGGAGAGGGGCAGAGAGAGAGGGAGACACAGAATCTGAAGCAGGCTCCAGGCTCTGAGCTGTCAGCACAGAGCCCGACGCGGCGCTCGAACTCACAGACTGTGAGATGATGACCGGAGCCGAAGTCGACGCTCAACCGACTGAGCCACCCAGGTGCCCCAATGTGTAGCAGGAGTCTTAAACAAATGCTCATTCTCTTTGAGTTAGTGAAATTCCCTCCTTGAATAATTCTGCCTGTTAAAAAATCAAGAGTTTAGAAAGACAGACCAATATTTACCTACAAAGATAATCATCACAGTATTATGTATGGACACTGCCAATACTCTGTAGTCAGCCTATCAGTTAAGTAAATTACAGAATACTGGTGCAGCTGGCAAAATAGTACGTTCCAATATTATGGTATGTTATGCTATGTTCCAGTATTATGTTATGCAAAAGTTGTTTTTTTTTTCTAAAAAGGAATGCCTACAGAAGCAGAGAAAAAGTACCCTAAAAGATCAACAACAAAATGTTAAAGTTGGTCGTTTCCAGATGAACTCACTGTGTGAATGTTTTATTTTCCTTTGTATACCTAGGTCCGCTTTCCATTACATTTTAAGTGAACGCATATTATTTTTACCATTAGAGTTCTAAAAGCAGTGTTATTTAAATAAATTATACCAATTACAATAATAATAGAGCATTCAAGGATAATTTCCAGCTGGAGGAATTCAGGGTGGGTGCTGGTGGTGGCTGGAGACAAACAACAGGAAGGCTTGGTGACCTGCAGAGAAGCCACTGGACAGAAGCTCTCCTTTCCTGCCCCTTTCTTCCTCCTTATCAAGTCTTCACCCTTCCATCCAGGCCTCTTTTGCTCCTGGCCTGCTCGCCCCCCCTCCTCTGTCATGGCTTCTCCTTTCTGCTCCTCTCCCTCCCCTCTATTTTAACTTCTCCCTGCTTCCTCTCTTTTCTTTCTGTCTTTCTGTCACAAAAAGTTAGATGTTTTTGACTCTAACTTTAGAATTTTCACCCAGAGTGGATTATTAATTTAAAAAAATCAAAATGTATGTTTGATGCTTTCCATCATCACATTCGTTTCCTCGGCCAGGCAGTTAATACGAGTTCAAAGGCACATTGGCACTGGCCTTCAAAGTATTTTCACGGGGTATCATCGCTGTGTTTGCCCAGTTCCAAATCCCTGGACACCTTGTAATCAGAACTCCAGAAATTCTTTGTAAATAAGCAGAGTACTGGAGAGAGTAGCTGCTTTGTGACACCCCAGGAATGTGTGCCCCTGCTGTGCTGAATCTGATTTCTTCCTGTGTGTAACTGGATTCTGTCCTTGCTTCCCTCCATGCTTCACTGACTGGGTTACTTTCCCTTCTCCACTGAGGGACTTGTGAGATATAGCCTTCTGGGGTACTTTTTCTGCAGTGTCAATATCCAGCAGTGTTTTTGTTTCATAACAGGTTCAAAAAATAAAGCAGAGCTATGAGAATGGTTAAACCAGCCTTAGGTAGGGGGCGGGGACCTACCGGTCCAGTGTAGAAACTAACATTATGTTTCTCAGAAGGATCAGAACTTATTGTCATTTTTCAAGTAACTGCAGAGAAGCCACGTAGGGGCCCTGATATTTGCAGATCTAAACTAGACTTAATTTCCAGGCTAGTTTCAGATTCTAGGATATGGAACCCACACAAATATGCCTAGGTCCACACTACCCTAATGCCCATTAAACATGTTTTAGTCCGTTGGGGTTGCTATAACAAAATGCCACAGACTGGGGGCGCCTGGGTGGTGCAGTCGGTTAAGCGTCCGACTTCAGCCAGGTCACGATCTCGCAGTCCGGGAGTTCGAGCCCCACGTCGGGCTCTGGGCTGATGGCTCAGAGCCTGGAGCCTGTTTCCGATTCTGTGTCTCCCTCTCTCTCTGCCCCTCGCCCGTTCATGCTCTGTTTCTCTCTGTCCCAAAAATAAATAAACGTTGAAAAAAAAAATTTAAAAAAAAATGCCACAGACTGGATAGCTTATAAACAACAGAAGTTGCTCTCTCACAGTTCTGGGGGCTGGGAGTCTGAGATCAGGATGCCAGTGATATGGGGGTCTGATGAAGGCCCTCTTGAGTGGGTTACAGGTGGTTGGTTACCTCCTTGCTGTGTTCTCATATGGTAGAATGAGCAAGGGGGCCCTCTCTGATCTCTGTTATATGGGCACATATCACCTACCCAAGGCCTCACATCCTAATACCATCTCCTGGAAGTTAGGCTTCAACATAAATTTGGGGTGAGGGGGACACAAACATTCAAGCCATAGCATCACATAACCCTCGCAGGATGTCACATGGTCTGAAGTTTTCTCATCATCTCTCCTTACCTTTTTGGTGTAAGACACATACATTATCTTTTATGTTAATACTATCTTTGCTGAGATACTAAGGAGTAAAAAGAAAATGAATTGTTTTTCGTGAGAAGGACCATTGGAGTAAGTTAAGAACCTGGGTTAGTAGTTTCAATCTTGACACTGTCTGAGTGATGTGGCCTTGGACAAGGTATTTGCTCTCTTGAAGCCTTGGTGTCCTCAATTGTGACATATGGTGTTTGAATTAGTTAACCTGTAACAGACTTTTCATCTCAAGACGATCCCTTAATTTATACTGTTGACGAGAGTGATAGCTTCACCTACTCTTTCTTTAACTCTTCAGAACAGTTTTTTTTTTAATGAAATCTTGTTGCTAACATTCTTTTTTACAGATGATACATAGAACTGTAGAAAAATTAGAAATCCTAAGTTCCTATCTGATTGTGTCATTTATTAACTCTATGCCCTCAGGCAAGTAAATTGCGTTCAGAGCTGCCACTGCCTTTCTCTTATCTCATCATTATTTTTCCTCAGTTTGTGTCATGTGTGAATTTTGTAGACACACAATAGGTATTCTCATCCGAGTTGTTGACAGTTGATGAGCAGGAAGCCAACAAGGGCACAGCCTTGCAAGTCCTGTGTGGTATCGATTCTGCGCTTAACAGATGGACACCAGCCATTGATCAACACCGTATAACAGTGGTGTTTTTGATGTAGTTAAAGCTTCGTATAGTTTGTATATATTTTTCCTACACAACTCTCCAGAAAGGTTGTTATCACCACCTGATAGATATTTATGTTTATTTATACCTTCCCTGCCTTCTGCATTGAAATGGAACATCGTGAAGTGCAGTGATTATCCTGTTTAATTTCACTACTAAACCCTTAACACATTAGAACTTCCTCTGGCACATGGTCCCATATCCAGTAAATATTTGTTGAATTCATTCATTCATTCATTCATTCATTGAAAAACTTAATTGAGAATCACCTGTGTGCCCCTCCGAGGTTTAAATACTAAGGATAATCCAGGAATCCTTAATCTAGACCAATAGTCTCCATGGTGATTTGCTCGCAGCAGCACCCCAGAGATGTAAAAGATGATTCATTCAGATGTAGGGAGAAGATACTGTATTTCCTGGGTATTTTGCTCCTGTTTTACTTTCTATTTTGTGTATATTTTCTAGAGTTAAAGTGTAAGCATCTTAGTGCATTTCCTCATCTTACAACTAACAAATCATTGTATATTGGCATGTGCTCATTTTTGTTTTCCTTCCTTGGTATGATCAAACAAAAACTGTGAAGTTTGCTGCTGTTGGACTTCTCTTCTAGAATATAATTTCTCTGAGCCAAATTGTATCCAGCAACAAAATGCTCAGGTTTCACTTCCTTTACACTTACTTGTTCTTCTCTCTAAAGTCCTTTGCCCTTAACAGAAATGGAAAGAAAGGGGAAGTGGTGAAGTTCTGTCCTCTCCTTGTCTTCTCTTAATATGGCCCCTCTAGTCTCAAGCTGGACATTCACACCTTCCTCCTCTCACTTAGAATTTAAGACCAACACACACGCACACACGCACACACACACACACACACACACACACACCCTTGTGTCTTTAGTGGTGCGTCCTGCCACTGCTCTTCCATGGCATTACCTTCCAAGCACTCTTAGTAAGTTGGTGGCAGAAGTGCAAGTGCTCTGGGGTTCAAGAAAATTCCAGGTCTCCTCTGCATGCTAACCTCACTCATTGCTTCTCTCAATCCCTTTGTGACTTGCACACATCGATTATGTTTCCTCATAGACTTTGTTTTCCAGACTGAATAAACATTCTTACTGTTAATAATAGTACAGGTTTATTATTATTAATTATAAGAATAGTGCATAAATACATATTCCTTGTAAAAAATTAAACTACTGATAGGAACAATGATCTCTTTGACTGTCACCCCCAATTCTAAAACCTCTCTCAGAGATGACTACTGTGATAAATTTTGTCTGTGTATTTCCACTGTGTTTTTTTTCTTTATTATACATTTCTGTTTCAGGTCAATCAGTAGACAATAGGTAGACAAATTGGGTATTTTCATTTAATAAGTTGCAATAAATTAGAGATCTATGTCATTAATTTTATGATGTGGCATGGAACAGTCTCTAAGATGTATTAGAGTAAAATTTACAAGTTGCTAAAAGTACATAGAGTATGATAGCACTACAGTTTAAAAAGATTTTAAAAAGGGGGGGAAGAAGGGGGGCTGGGTGGGTCATTCGGTTAAGCGTCCGACTTCAGCTCAGGTCATGATCTCACAGTTTGTGAGTTCCAGCCCCGCATTGGGCTCTGTGCTGACAGCCCGGAGTCTGGGACCTGCGTCCAATTCTGTGTCTCCTTCTTTCTCTGCCCCTCCTCTGCTCACTCTCTCTCTCGAAAATAAACATGAAAAAAATTAAAACCAATAAAAAGATAAAAATAAACTTTATTAGAGAAATATTTTGAGCTACTCCTTTACCTCAATCCCAAACTGTTGGATCATTTAAAATATACTTCTCTGTATCTCATTGGCTCACTGACTTCTGTTTGGGGACCCCACTGACCATGTAGTCATTTTCCCTGGTGCCTCTCTAGATCCCCTCATCTGTATTCAGGAAACAACAAAGGTAAGGAGAGGGGCCCAAACAATGGGAAGTGAGAAAGTGGGAAATTAATCAATGGTTTTAGAAGCAACACCATTAAATGAGAGAAAGGGAAAGTAGAGGGAGGGGGAGCATTGTGGCAAGATGGATTTTCCTGACCAATTTAGATCTGGTTGTTTCAATGTCTAGAGAGACATAGTGCTAGTTGCTCAGTATTGCTTTCTGTGTTCGGCTTTGTTTCTACCATGCACTTTGTTTAACAAACATCCTCATCCCCCTACTGCCTTCCTGAGCTTTATGTATCTCTTAACTGAGTCAGATACCCTCTCCATTCCTCACTTTGCTTCTGTAAACACATACACAAGCACATGCACACACACACATTTGTTGCAGATATCACATAACTCAATGGTTGGGCTTCCAGTTGGGGGGAGTAAGGATGGCAAAATGCAGAATTTGATGGGGCTAAGGATGTTGGCCATGTTGATTCACAGTAGCCATTATGCATTTAAAAAAACTAAGCACTTATTTTTGTCTGTCTTTCTATTTATTTGTTATTTGTAGCAACTATATTTGGTTTTGGGAAATGAGTGTGACAGTGTGGAGGACAGAAGAAAGCAAGCAAGCATGTTTCTTAGGATTCAGAGAGAGGCTAAAATGGCGTGTTTAGGATGCTTTTCATTTACTTTTTCCTAGCCCATTTTCTCCAGAGGGGCAGGAGATGAGACCTCAGGATAAGCTGCTTTGTTCTAGAATAAAAGTTATCGCATTAGCCAGGACTCTCCTGATGACCTTTGTCTTGAGAGCAAGCTGTGAGGGTAGCAGAAGAGGGAACCCTTGGCTACAGAAGAGGAAGTCAGGGGATCCAGCCACTAATACCTGCCAGCAATTTGTTTCTTCTCCCTGGAGCAGGTAGAATCACTTGCTTCTATGGGCTTTGTTGATGGAGAGAACCTGTGGGAACATGAATGCTCTTGCAAAACAAAAAGAAAGCAGGGGTTTCCAACTCCCCAGCCTCTTACTCTGCAGATCCCTATTCCTTCCTCTTTATGCCATTAACTGCAATTCTAAATCTGAATAAATAGGTGCTATCCCATCATGGTGTTTATTTTTTAATACTTGCTCTGCGGTTACCCATATCAGGACATTTTGTGGCTCTGCAGCATTTATTGAGCATTATATTAAACTGGTATAAACTCAGACAAAATGCCAAGCGAGTGATAAACTAGTGACATTTCTGAGTTTCTCTGTAGAAAATGTCTGCAAAGGCTGCATTTAGCTGATTGCATTTCAGAAGGCTGACGTTGCACTATATCAGGAACTGATTGTTTTATTTGCATTCTTGGCTTTAGTTACCCTTAGATTTTTATTCAAAAATGATTTCTGCATGTGAACACCACTTTAAGATACTAGAAGCATAGGTGTGAGAGGCTGGCTTTGTCTTGTTTTCAACAACAGAGCTGGATCTAGCATGGCCCAAGGGCCTTCACCTTATACTTTGCCTGCACAGGGAGACCCACACACAGATACTGGGATGGAAGTTCTTCTTTTTAGCTATTTACAGCCTTGCCCACTTAATTCACTTCATTGGCATTCCATGGCTTTTAGGATCGACTAAAAAGCACAGGGTGCTTCATGAATGGACCCCTGGCTAACTTTTGATTTTACTTCCTACTTCTCTACTCTGCAAACGGATCTGTTTACTTGCTAGTAGATGCCTGTATGGGCCATTCTCTCTGACCCTGGGCCTTTTTATCTGCTATTATCTCTAAAAAGAATGTTCTTCCACCTCTTCTGTCCATTGATCATATTACTGCATATCCTTGAAGATTTAATTCATTTACTCTACAGAGTTCTCAGACCTTCCTTCTCCCACAGGTTCCCATCTGCAAGTAAAAGGTCACTCCTCTTACATCCTTAGCTAGCACCCTGAGTATCAGAATTCTTGTTACATGGGGTGACTCTCTCCTCTTTAGCTCTAAAGCTCTTGAGAACAGGGAATTTTTAGCCCTTATTCTTAGAATGTTTCACTAAATAAAAAATGGATTTTATTTGTTCATATAGTTGATCTCTGAGCTGTTGACTCTTTTTTTTGTCTATTGATACATGATGATAAATAATTTTAATAAATAATTTTTGCTAATGGGGTACCCATGAAATCTCAAAAAACTTTTATTACCAACATTAGTTTTAATTTTCAGATGGATGTTTACATTCCTCACCTACTTCCCAAAATAAGAAAGGGGGAAAAAAAGTGAAGAATTCAGCTGCATTTCAGAGCCCTTGCTATGTACAAGGAAGCTGCTAAGTGCTTTAAGATATATATTCTAGGAAAACCTATTTTAGCCTCGTTTTATCAATAAAAATAGTAAAAGTACAGAGACGTTAAGTAACTTGCTAAATTTCGTATATACGAGTACATCGATAGGGGTATCTGGAATCTCTGTCAGCTAAGCGTCTGACTTTGGCTCAGGTCATGATCTCACAGTTCACAGGTTCAGGCCCCAGGTTGGGCTGTGTGCTAACAGCACAGAGCCTGGAGCCTGCTTCCGATTCTGTGTCTCCCACTCTCTCTGCCTGTCCCCTGCTCGCACTCTCTCTCTTTCTTAAAAAGAAACATTAAAAAAATAATAAATAAATACATACATACATACATACATACATACATACATACATACATTGATAAATGTTTGCATGTTGGTTTATACTTCTGCTTTTCTAAAAGCTCTCAGTAAACATTTATTGACTATCTATACATGGCATGCATGGTACCTGGCATGGAAATACAGAAAGGTTTGAGTTTGTGGGTTAATAAGGATAGACAGTGAAGTCACCAGTTGAAGCATAGGCTAATTTATACTATGCCAAAGTATGTGCATCGTTCTGGAAGTTTCTGGAAGGGCAACCAACTTAGCATAGGTGGCATCTTCACTGAAAAGTCTATTTTCAACTTCATGTATCTGCTGCTGAGCCTATAAAAGTGCACAGACTATAAGAGTTAAGAAGGTCTGGGGTGCATATATGTTTTAGAATTAGTGGTTTTTTTTCCTTAGGGTAAATACCCAGTAATGGAACACTAGATCATATGATAATTCTATTTTTAATTTTTTGTGGAAACTTCATTCTGTTTTCTATAGTGGCTGCACCAATCTGGATTCTCCCAACAGTGCACAATGGTTCTTTTTTTTTCCACACCCTTGCCAACACTTGATTATTTCTTATGTTTTTTTTCAATTATTTTAAACATGCTGATAGTTGTAAAGTTTACTGCATTATTACGTATAATAGCCAAGATATGGAAGCAACACAAGTGTCCATTGATAGATGAATGGGTAAATATGTGGTATATGTATACTGTGGAATATTACTCAGCCCTAAAAAAAAGAAAGAAATGAAATCTTGCCACTTGCAACAACATGGGTGGGTCTAGAGAGTATTATGCTAAATTAAATGTCAGTCAGAGAAAGACAGATACCATATGATTTCACTCATGTATAGAATTTAAGAAACAAATGAACAGCAACAAAAAAAGAAACAAACAAAAAATACTATTAAATGCAGAGAACAAACTGCTGTTTGCCAGAGGCAGGTGGGTGGGGTAATGGGTAAAATAGATAAAGAAGATTAAGAGTACACTTACCTTGATGAGCACTGAGCAATGTATATGACTGTTGAAATATTATATTCAAACTAAATATGTGTGTGTGTGTGTGTGTGTGTGTGTGTGTGTGTGTGTGTGTGTGTATTTTTAAGAGTTAAGGGGCACCTGGGTAGCTCAGTTAGTTAAGTGTCTGACTCTTGATTTTGGCTCAGGTCAGGATCTCACAGTTCATGATCTCATAGTTCACTGATGGCACAGAGCCTGCTTGGGATTCTCTCTCTCCCTCTCTCTCTCTCTCTTTCTGCCCCTCCCCCACTCATGCTTGATCTTTCCCTCTCTCGCTGTCTCTCTGACTCTGAAAATAAATAAACAAGCATTTTAAAAAATCTTTAAAAATAAAAATTAATTAAAAACAGAGTTAAGGCAGAAGAAGAATAAAAGGGAATTCCAGACAGAGACCCCCCCCCCATACATGCAAAGGCATGAAGTTTCCCCGCCCTTCTGTGAAATTCATTTCAAGAAGGGAATTCATTTTCCCAAATATATATATAGAGAGAGAGACAATATAAAGATTTATTAGATACAGCCGCTTATTGTCTCTTTGTATAATTAAAGGATCCTGGATCAAACATTTTTATCTCACATTTCCAGAGAGGTTCTTTTTGAGCCCCGGAACTGAACAACCCAGTATATCAGATATTACAGCAGATATTGACCAGTGTGAAAATGTTGTCTATATACTTACTGAGGAAACATTCTTCTCTATGCTCTAGTGAACGCAGAGAGCTCAGTGATAAAGAAAACAGAAGACCTGCCTCGTGAGAGCTCAATGAAGTAAGAGAGGCATTTATATAAAGAGATCTAGCAAACCATTATGAACCATGACAGGTTATGTACAGGGTGATCTGGAAGCATAAAACAAGGGTGTCCAACCCTTTATGCCTAATACCAGAAGTCATACTTACTATCATGATGGATAGTGATACTTGAAGCCATTCTTGAGATCTCACTCTGAAAAGGAAATCATCAAGGGAATATTTTAGGTTAAATTTTATGTTTATGCTGTTTTTCATTTGTTACTATTTTTGAGACTTATTGAGGTATAATTGGCAAATAAAATTAAAATATATTTAAAGTATACAGTGTGATGATTTGAGAAACATATACAGTGTAAAAGGATTTCCACACTGAGTTAACATATCTATCACCTCATATGTTTACCCTTCTTTCTTTTCCTCCCTTTCTCCTTTCTCCTTTCCTTTCCTTTCCTTTCCTTTCCTTTCCTTTCCTTTCCTTTCCTTTCCTTTCCTTTTATTCTCTTTTCTTCTTTGTGAGAACATTTAAGTTCCACTCTCAACAAATTTCACTTATATAATACAGTGTCATGGACTGTAGTCATGTACATTACATCCTCAAACTTTATTCATCTTATAACTGAAACTTGGTATCCTTTTACCATCCCTGTCTCCCCCAAAACCCCTGGCAACCCCCCATTATTATTATTGCCACCATTATTAAACACAATAATTGGTCTAACTATACACAAATAAGCATCAAACCCCACAGTTACAAGTAAAATGTATAAGTGTGCTAGGCAACAGGGCTTTGTGGTCAACTGCAGTGATGTGCTTGTGCAAGGTGTCTGGTCAGTGACAGGACCGTTAAAACCAGCACATCTGCAGACATTTAGCCTTGTTTGGCTTCAGCTTTTGAGAATGTACCGGGGCCACAAAGTAAAAGCAGCAATAATTCTTTATAATCTGTGACTGCAGATCTGGAGGTACTCCTAGACTCCCAGGAAAAGGAGCGAGCCTTTCAGCAAATAAAAGTTGTTGGAAACATTGCAGTTTGACTTTAAAGTTTTATTTTCTTGTTGCAGTTGTTTTCCTACAGGTAGGGAAAAAAACAGGCAGGGTAAGAGGAGCTGGTTAGCCACAGGAGACTTTGCGGAAACAAATGATTCTGTTTTGTCCCCGTCTCTTTCTGTGAATTGATAAGAGGGGACCCATCACTAGACACAACGGCTCCTGCCTTTAGATGTGGTATAAAAGATCTTAAAAGAAAACTGCTATTATCGATTTGGGGCTATGAGCACATGGAAAGTTGCAACTGGATGCAGGGTAATTATTTCGTCTCCTGTTGACATTCACCATTAGCCGAGCAGATAGGTCTGCATGCTAGCTTTCACAATGTGTTTCTGGGATGCCAGCCTTCTCCTGGGAATAAGAAGAGCTAGTCACGTCAAGGAAGGAACTCAGGGTGGCAGGCAAGGTGGGAGGTGAGCAGCGTGCAGCTGCCTGCTAATAATTTGCAAAAACTCAGCAGTTAACTGCTGAGATTTCTAGTTGGAAGGTTTTTAGGGAGCTTGTTTTCTTTTTCAGCCTCAGGACTGTGGCCTTGTCAGAAGAGGTCACCTGTGGATCCCGTCAGCCCTTCAGTGTGGGAAGTAGAGAGCCACCGTCCCTAGATGAGCTCTAGCATTTAACTGAAATGATGGTCAGGATGTCACCGACTGCCCGTATTCAGATTGCACTGATGGGAAGCGTCCAAGTGTGTGTCCCCTGTCTCTTTGGGGGAAATCGTAAAACCCTTATGAGGACATTTCTGCTTCCGGAGAGAAGAAAGCAGGGTTTAATGTTGTGAGCATAGACTCTGAATTTCAGACCATGTATCAATCAGAGAAGACTTACTGACAGTGATAATAGGGCCGTTAGGAAACTCCTTTTCTTAAGAAGAAGAGAGACTAAGCTAGCTATGCTTCAGAGTCTTTGAGCTGAGAAAATGAGTTCAAATAAGAAAGAGCTCTGGGAATGCCCTTAGGACAGTGATTAATTTACTTATTTCAAAGAGCTCACATACTGTTATATCCTCCCTCCCTTTCTCCCTCCCTCCTCTCATTTCCTTCCTTCTTTCATTCAACTTTTGACTATCTGTTATAGCTCAGGTAACAGAATAATTATTTTCTATTTAGTATGGCTCACTGCAAGATTACACTAAATAATATACGCCTCCAAGGCACTTTAAATAGACTTTTATTTTACTTTTTATTTTATTTTACTTACACATACGGTTTCAGGCACCCTTCCTAAAGTGAGGTACATCTGCATTTTCCTCTCACCCTGGTTCGATATACAGAGAATGGTCGCTCTGTGCCATACGGGCCACTGCATCGGTTCAATCACATGGTTTGTTCCTAGTTCACAGGACAGTAGGACGTAGTTTTGCTCATTTCAAATGAAAAAATTAATTAGATCACTCAGCAATGTAAATCACCATTCAAATGACCCAACTAAAGCAAGCAGCTTACTTGGCATCTGCCTGATAAGTCTTGAAAGTTTAATATACTGTCAGTGAGATTGTCACTAGCTGAGCCCACAGGAAGACACATATGCCATGTGTAGGACTTATTTGCAAGTCTGAGCTAATAACATACAGCATCTTTGCCAGAGTTAAGCCCGGCCTTCGTCAAATAAAGGTTTCATTATAGTTTTTATTTGAAGTGGGAATTTCACTGTCAGGTTGTATAAATAAACATACTAGACATATTCCAAGGCTTGTGGTGTTTAAATCCTGTGGACGTTAATAGTCTGTGGGCTCAGCTGAGTTTCTCGAAGACACATATGAAGTCATTCATGTTGGTGTTCCTTTTCCTCTTTCTCCATGTTTTAGGTCTGTGATGGGATCAAACAAGGAACCAGATCTTGTGCATCTCGAGGCCAGAACTATAGATGGTCGTAAGTAATTCAACTCCTCCATGATGTTATCAACCTACCATGAGCCGAGTCTATGTTTTAGGGAAATCACAGTGGCAATAATCCAAGTCCTTCATAATCCAGAATTGTCTTAATCACTTCTGGCGTCTCTCATCCAATCAAGGTGTTTTTCTTTCCCGGTTATGGGAAAGTTCCCCAGTATCTTACTTCTGAAGTTTTTCTAGTTATTGTCATTATTATGTTATTGCTGCTGTTTTGTTTTCGTTTGTTTTTCCAGTTTCCTTATTTTATCAGATAGCACCTAGGCAATATTTCAATGTTTTGTCTGGGAAGTCACAAAGCACTTGGAAATGACAAGGACAAGAGAACCATTCTGTGTGTCCCTCATCATAAACAGGTTGAAGGACACATCGATCGAGTTCGTTTGCTGGTGTATTGGTAATGTTTAGCAACCCAGTTAGGCCGGCTGCAAGGAGGGCCTATGCTTTGTGTAGAGACTGGGGCTTTGAGTACATGAAACCAAAAAAAGAAACTTGCAGTCCAGGATCCACACCCATATCTCAACGACTCAAAAGTTCACTCACTAGTTATGAAAAATTAATAACTTGAAAAAGCTGCCTAAGTTCTTTATGCCTCAGCTTCTTCATCTGTAAATGAAATAACTTAATAATAATGATTCTTGGGGCACCTGGGTGGCTCAGTCGGTTAAGTGTTAACTTCGGCTCAGGCCGTGATCTCATGGTTGGTGGGTTTGAGCCCCGCATCGGCCTCTGTGCTGACAGCACAGAGCCTGGAGCACGCTTCAGATTCTGTGTCTCCCTCTCTCTCTGTCCCTCCCCCGCTCACACACACTCTCTCTCTCCTTCAAAAATAAATAAACATTAAAAAAAATATTTAAAAAATAATAACAATTCTTGTACTAGCTAACATTCACTGAGCACGTACCCTGTACCAGGAACTATGCTAATCACTGCATATATTTTATCACAAGTAATCCCCACAAGAACTTGTAGGTTATTATCCTAATTTTACAGACGAGGAAACCAAGGCATAGCTGGTTTAAGTAATATATTTAAACAGCAATACCCTAAGTTTCCTCTCCCTTCTTTGGTCCAGAGGATCTCCAGAAGGTCTAAGGAGTGGAGGAGTACCACCAGGCCTACGATAGGGCACCACAGAGTAAAGGGATCAAAGAAGGAGAAAAGAAGAAGAACAGGTGAAGTAAGAAAGGATGGGGGAAAGAAAGAAGTCAGACTCAAGTAGAGAGAAGAAAAGGCAAACTGATATCCGCAGTTACTGCAGAGCAATGAGGTTGCCCAGCCCAGAGCCAGAGGGTGATGATCTAAGTATTGAGACCTACCCCTCGCAATTCAAAAACTTCATCATCACTGTCTCCTGTACCTGTCCACTTGCCCTTAGCTCGTCTGAACACAAAAGCGGAAGGTAGCTGTACTTCACTAGCTTACAGCTAAAAGAAGCGGGTCACCCCTGCACTCCAGACTCTCCAGAAACCACACCTACTTCATTACTGTGCACACAGCATGAGCTTTTTCATCTCCAGCGGTTCCACTTCCCCTTTGGGGAATCAATATATTCCTTGGCAGAATCAGCGGGGGCACAGTTCAGGGTCCAAGCTATCACCTTCCTCCTTTATAAATTCAGGCAGGACTGCCACATGTAATATGTCCAGCACTATGCCTGACACAGAATGAACTCAGCAGTTTAGAGCTTTCTTCCTATCTCTTCAGTGGGCTCTCTCTGGTCACGACCCCCGCCCCCCCTCCCCCATTTCTGTAGAACTGATTAGGTTGTCTTGGATGGCAAGGTCCAGTTTTTACTACACAAGAGCCAGAATAATCTTTCCCTCAGGTAGAATGATTCAGGACACCTGACCTTGACCTACAGTTCCAGTGTAATCTGGTACCTGCCCATTTCCTTAGCTCGTCTCCCTGTGTCTTCTCTTCACTCCTTGTCTGCAGGCCTGTGGGCTTGCTGTGAGTTCTTGGAATGTGCAGGGTCCTATGTGTCACCACAAGGCTCTGAGGCCTGCTGGTTCCTCTGCTTGGAATATCTACTTCCCTTCTGCCTTCCCTGACCCATTCATTGTAATTAATCAGTAGGGATGTTTCAGATGTAAATAGTTCTTTTTTATTTTAACTTTTTAGTTTGAAATAATTTTAGGCTCACATAAAAGTTGCAAAAACTAGTAGAGAGTTGCCCTGCACCTCCACCTGGCTTCCCTCAAAGATGAGCACCAGTGTAACCACAGAATAATATCAAAACTTCCAGTCTAAACCAGTGTCTTATTTTATTTGCTTTTGTTCAAAACTCTTCTTTGTCTTTATTGTGCTCATCTCAGCTTGACGTTACTCAATCTATTTACATTCCTTTTCCATGATTATTTGATTACAGTATCTTTCCTTTACCAGTCTTGACGTTCTAGGAGTGAAGGGGCCGTGTGTATCTTTGTTCAATATTGTGTCTTCAGCACATGCCTCAGTGTCAACATGTAGATAGAGCTTAATACATATTTGTTGAATGAATGAATACACACAGTTGACCCATTGTCAGGGTTACCAAGTCACTTACTAAGTTGTCGGAAAATTTTAGGGCATTGCATCTCAAGCTTGGACATAACCTGACCCAACTAGGGATCTTGTTAAAACATGGATTCTGATTCAATACGGGCCCAAAAGACTGCATCCCTAATAAGCTCCCAGGCAAAGCCAATGCTGCTGGTCAGTGAAACATGTTTAGAGTAACAAAGTCCCATAACGAAAACCTAATGAAAGAGCTTTAGGGTCTGTCTCCCATGACTGCACCTCTTGTTTAGAAAGCCACAGATAGAATTGGTAACATCCCAGATTGCTTTAATTTTCAAGCTTTTGGGGATAATACTGCTTCTGGCTTGTGGCATCTAATGCACATAACCCCCTATCCTGAAAACAATAAGGCTGTCGCTTTCCCTGATCTGCACGTTTTCTTTCACCCAACATTATTCCTATGCTCCCTGCAGCCATGAAGGTTGATAACGCCAGGCTGTCATCTCAGGCTCAGCTTTCACATGGCATGAAATAGATCAGTTCTAATTTTATTTATTTTATTTTACTTTTTTTTTGCAAAGGCAGCATCTTCAGAAACTACCCAAGAGTGAAAATTCAATAAAGGGATTTAATTTGAAAAGTTATCCCTGTCAAAACAAAACAGGAAAAAAGAAATTACCTACCAATTGAAATAAAGGATCTAAGCATAATGCCTGACCTGACTGGGTATAAAAAAATGAGATTTTCTCAATATCATATTCAGTCTCAGTCTCTCTCTCTCTCTCTTCCCCCACCCCTTTTGCACTCTCTCTCTCTCTCTTCCTCTTCCTCAAGTTACCTACTTCAGGTCAAAGAAACAGAGTAGGAAAGACCACAGAGAGATCAGAGTAGTAAGGTATTATTAACAAATATAGTGGAGAGTGTATTTATTATTTATTTATTTATTTATTTATTTATTTATTTATTTATTTATTTATTTATTTTTATGGAGAGTATATTTATTAAACTCAGGTTCCAGGCTGGTCAGTGGCTCTAGAAATTCCAATGTCTGATGTTACCTCTCTCCCTATTCTCTGATGGAGATCCTTCTTGTTTTTCTGTGCCTTCAAGGTTATTTAGGACACAATTTAAGTATGTGCAACCCATTGTTTATATTCCAGGTCATGCGTCTTGTAGGCTATATACCAAATCAATACGATATTTTTTACTTTGAATAAGTACTTTCTTTCTGATGTTAATGGATTCAGGAATTTTGTAGTTTTGACACAGGAAAAATCCTATACTAGCTTATGTGTCTCCTCCCCACAGGGAGGCTTACAAATACTTATCTGGGCTTGATATTCAAAGTTTAGTTTTAGTCTCATTTCAAATTTCCCTAGGTTACATTTTATAATTTATTTCTGTTTCAACCGAAGTCTCCACAGTTGAGGACAAGTAAGCTCTGGAAAGCATTTGCTCTGTTATGGTCTATGACTAGCATAGACATTTCTGCCACTGGGCTCTAGAATCTGGATGTCTTACGGTTTACACTATGACAACGTTGCTATTATTCTTGCCTTACCTCTCTACCTTGGGAGGCAACCTCAATTACAATCAATCACAGGAATTATTACTGGAAAATTTTGAATGTATTTATTGGATGTGGCATTTGTTATTGACCCTTGCATCTAACTCCGAACAAATTGACAGGTCCTCACCCCAGGTATAAAGATTTTGCTGTTTAAATATCTCGTGTGTGTGTGTGTGTGTGTGTGTGTGTGTGTGTGTGTGTGTGTGTGTGAAAGAGAGAGAGAGAGAGCCAGAGAGCCAGAGAGAGAGAGAGAGAGAGAATGTGCTTTCACACATGCATTATATGCACCCAGTGCACTAAAATAAAAATGAAACCTATATTCTACTGATTCACCTAATATAAATGCATTTGTGAATGTAATGCATGGGGTTAGAAAATGTTAACTAAACCATTGGATTGAAAGCTTTGTGAAAAGCCATATCCTATTTTATTTTGGTTCTGTGTACAAAACAAAGCTCAGAAACTGACCCATCTGTTGACTTAATAAATGTCCTTATCTGTATAAGCATGTCTTCTTTTTTTTTTCTTTCTTTCTTTCTTTCTTTCTTTCTTTCTTTCTTTCTTTCTTTCTTTCTTTCTTTCTTTATTTTTATTATATGAAATTTATTGTCAAATTAGTTTCCATACAACACCCAGTGCTCATCCCAAAAGATGCCCTCTTCAATGCCCATCACCTCCCCTCCCCTCCCTCCCACCCCCCATCAACCTTCAGTTTGTTCTCAGTTTTTAAGAGTCTCTTATGCTTTCGCTCTCTCTCCCGCTCTAACCTCTTTTTTTCTTTTTTTTCCTTCCCCTCCCCCATGGGTTTCTGTTAAGTTTCTCAGGATCCACATAAGAGTGAAAACATATGGTATCTGTCTTTCTCTGTATGGCTTATTTCACTTAACATAACACTCTCCAGTTCCATCCACGTTAAGCATGTCTTCTTAAAGAAGGGCTTTAAGGGCCTGCAGAGTCCTGGAGGGTCAGCAGAGGCCTGGAGGGCTAATGGGGGCATATGAGAACCTGTCCAACTCCCTGTAATTGTATGCCGTGTGTTTGTCTATGTGATTGTGGAAGAAAAGAACAGAACTGTTACCAGAATTCTTCACACAGCAATTATGCAGGGATGCATAGTTCTATTTTCATACACATCTGCAAACATGACCTTGGAAGGAAACCTGTAATACCTAGTTTAAACTTTATTGCTCCTCCCTTTCACTTCTGAAATGAACAGCCTCGCCAGTGACATGAGTGTTTCCGTACTGGTGGTGATCCGTGCTACCATGGACAAGGGACAGGGGACAATTACTGGGCTCGTTGTCTATTTGCATGAGTAAGTAACCTTGTAACAACTTGCATAAGAACTAATCTCTTTCACTGGGGAAAAACAACCTTGGCCCTTCAACCAACTGTGAAAATGCCCAAAAACTCTTGCTGAAATGAACCACAGACTAGCATTTTACAAGGTGAAATAAAAATCAAAGGAGACTCACAACTTTATATAACCACCATACCACAAATTCTGGTTGTTGGTGAGAACTGGACATCCCCTTTCCATTTCCTATTCTCCAGCGCTCCAATTGATTTCCATATTGAATAGCATGCCTAGCAGTGTCTGGAGAGAGGCAGCACGGCCGCAGTGCTCTGGGGTCGTGATGGAGACCTCGGTTCTCATCAGTCCTCAGGATGTTATCGGCGGGGCGCTTTCAGTTCTTCCTATAAAAATAGATGACTTTTATAACAACAAAAGTAGCAGCCATGACAATAAAAAAAAAAAAAAAGGATAAGCCGCACTCAGGTGCATCAAGTGAAAAGTAAAACCTACTTCCTGACCTCCCTTCCCATTCCCCAGAGGTGGTAATTTTTTTTAAATATTTACCCTGCATTTTTTCAGAAATCGTTTGGGCTCATACCGGTGAATACGTATGCGCATACCCATACATACACACTCAGAAATTTTCACGTTGTAAAACCGTTATGCCAAATTCACTGTTGGTGAATACCATAGCCAGTTAAATTTTTCCACATCGGCACATATAAATGTAGTCACTTCATGACCGATCACTGCAAAAAACCCTACCGTGCAGGCAGCTGTAAGCTAGTTTGCCGTTCTCTCGCTGACAGACGTGTAGGTATTTGGCCCTTTCAAGCGGTGCCAATGCATACATCCACATGCACACACGTTACTTACTTGGTTAGTAAGCACTCACCCTTGTGCAGGCAGCAAGCACTGCTGAAAAGAGAAATTTAATAACTGCAAGCAGATCCCTGGGTCTGCAAGTATATACATTTAGCATTTCAGCAGACCTTGTTACGTTGTCCCCTGAGGTGCTTGTGTCGTGTACACTCACTCACTATGAGGATGCCTGCCTGTGTTTGTAAGCCCTCAGTAGTCCAGGGCATTATCAGAGATCTTTCAATAATAACCCATCTGATGAGCAAAGAGCCATGCCCTGTTGTCTTAATTTGCATCGATTTAATTATGAACGAGATCAAGATTATTTATTTATTCATTCATTTATTTATTGGCTATTTGTATTTCCTCATCAAGGAACCTTCAAAAGATACCACATCTCTTTAACGTTCTAGGGAAGATTCACACTTTGGCGTGTGTATATAAATCTAAAAAAGGATCAAAAAAAATAATAAAAATAAATCTAAAAAAGGATCAGCCTCGCCACTCTCCCTCCAGCTAAGGTCCCAACACTAGCACACCAACTGGCATTATTAGACGCCATGTTTTATAATCTTCGTTTACCTTCTTTTCCTGTCCCCACAGCAGGCGTCAGGCATTAGGCGGCATGGCGGCACCTTGCCGTTGGCTTTTTTTCCTGGCTGTTTCGTTCTGATCCCATTGTTCGTACTGCAAAAGCCACTTCATTTCAACTACTTGTGATTTCAGCTCGGCCTCTCTGAGTTAGTAGCCTTAAAGACAGCCCTGAAAACTAACCAGAAAAGCGTGAAACATGATAACACAGGCTTCCCCACACAGCAGTGAACACCTGACAGGACACACAGCCACAGGCTCAGCTGGGCAGCTTTCAAAGTGTGCTCTTTGTACCAGCTATGTGTTACTTCCCCTGTGTCCTGTATGCCCAGCCGCAGTGGGAAGGTCTGTGCCCTGACTTCCCATACCCAGGAGGAGAGGACAGAGGTACACAAGAGAAACCTATCATCCCCAGGCTTTAACTCTACGACAGAGGTCTGGGTTTCTACTGGGTGTTTAGGATCCCCCAGGACACAGCAGCACTAGTCCATATAATGTGTGACAATTTCCAGCCATCTGGAAAATTCCTAATGCTTCTGACTCCTACTTTAAAAAAAAAAAAAGTGTTCTAAAGATCTTGGCACTGACTCCTACATTCCCTTCCTTTGTCCTCTATGTTCTCGAGCAACAATGGTGCTGGTGTCATGGATTATATTCCTATCATTGGCCAGGCACTAAGGCACTTCCTGCTAATCTTTCGCTGCACCCTTACATCAATTCTCAGAAATAGGCTCTGTTGTTATCTTCCTCATTTTAACTTTGAGGAAAACAAGGCTTTCAAGGATTAAATGTTTTCACCATTGCCTCAGGGCTAGAATATGAAGCCAGGTTTGCTTCACCTCAGACATACTATTCTTTCATTCAACAGATATCATTGGACCTGAATGCTGTGCCAGGTGCTGTCCCAGACGCAAAGTAAAGATGGAAGGGAACATTGCAAAGGCCTCACTCTCCTCGACTTTACCTTGTAGTTAGGGGAGATGTCATATTTGAGTGAATAGTGAAATAGTCTCTATCCCCAAAAATCTGCTGGCCAGGTGGTCATAACAGGTCCACAGTTCTGTGTGATGCAAAGTAAAATAAATGCTGTCACAGGACAATTTCTGGCACAAAGTAGACCATCTGTGGAGAGGTATAAATTTGGGTGACCCTCACCTGTGGGCTCCCAGCACCTGATCCTTCCTGGGATGCACTCACCATACCGCATTATAGTTGGCAAGTTATTTTTTTTTTTTGCATTTCTATTAAATTATTAAGTCTCTATGTTCTGTCTCGTGGCCCTATTTCCTAGTCCTATACTTTGCAAAAAAAAAAAAAGGTATGATCTCAGAACTTTTCCTGGAGTAGTCATGACCTCCTGAGGACAACATTTAGAAAGTTATACTGGACTCAAATCAAGAGATTTCACAGAAGAAAGCAATGCCACAATCTTGTTATGCCAAGGGAGAACATTTAATCTAAGTTTATAATTTTCATGGAAATTTTTTGAACTCTGCATAGTATTTTCAGGGGCCATGGCTAGTCTCATTTTTGCAGATGCCAATTTCTGACTGGTACATGCCACAGAGGGCTCTAGAACCCTGATGATACTGAAGGTTATATGAGCACAAGCATGTGGGCTCGACGTGTGTGTGTGTGTGTGTGTGTGTGTGTGTGTGTTAGGTGGGAACATTTAAGACGAAAGTTCTCAAACAAATAATGGAACAATATAAAGGACAAAAGAAAGATTTATATGCAGATGCATGGGCTTTAAAAACTTCCCTGTTTTAAGGTTGAAAATTAATGGAGTTTAGGGTGAGTTTTAAAGTGCTCATGACTGACTGCCTACAGAGTTTATGGTTTTGTCTAAAATGAAACTTTTGTAATATTAAGGTATACAAAAGGATTTGGTGCTAAATATTTTTTGAATAATAGAATCACTGGTAGAGTTCTAGAGATCTGTGATGTTTTTCTTGCTGTGTCATTTACTAGCATGTGAGCTTAGACAAATCTCGTCTCTAAGTCTGGAGTTCTTCATCTGTAAAAAGTACCTCTTTCTGGATTTTTTTTTTTTTACAAAATTTAAAAAAGAAAAAGCATGCGATCCACTTAGCATGGTTCCTGACCCAGAGAAGAGGTCACTGTGGTAATTCTGGAGGTTAATGCTGCTGCTGCTATCATTGGAGAGATTCTGGGAAAGGAGAGGTCAGCCTGAGCCTCAGGCAAAACCCCACAGAAGAAAGCCCAGCAAGTATTTGGGCAGGGTAACAGGCAAGGAAAAGAAAATTCAAACCCGAGTAACTGTCTGAATGGACACAGGTGTCAGCCAGGAATGAACGTGCTGTTTAGAAATAGCAGAAGTCCTGAAAATGTAGACTTAACCAGCAACGTCACGGAGCTTCGTTTCTTCAGGCAGGGGTGGGAGGAGACAGGTTTCAATGGGTAAAGTATAGTGAAGACCTGTCAGATCTTAAAGTAATAGTCTGATTCTTAATGTCCTTTTTTAGTTCTAAAGTTCTCTCTTTTTTTTTTCTTTTTAATGTTTATTTTTGAGAGAATGAGACAGAGTAGAGCAGGGGAGAAGCAGAGAGAGAGGGAGACACAGAATCTGAAGCAGGCTCCAGGCTCTGAGCTGTCAGCACAGAGCCCGATGGGGGAGACTCGAACCCACAAACGGTGAGATCATGACCTGAGCCGAAGTTGGATGCTTAACCAACTGATCCACTCAGGTGCCCTATAGTTCTAAAGTTCTAATAATCTTCATTACAAAGAGAAAAAGTCTGAAACCTGGCTTGGTAAGTGACCTTCTCAGAGTCATGCAGCACGTTGGAGATAGAGCTAGGACCTAGAACATCATTCCCAACAGGAGGAAACATTTGCAAAGCAATATGGCTGCAGGCTGGCAGGCCCTGTGTGCTGGGCACCCAGCCAACTCTCATGTCCTCTTCATACCCCTGGTTATTTTCCATTTCTGCCCACTGCCCACTGACTCACACAAATACCTATTAATTATACAAGGAGAATACTTTTCATGGTGCTTTGAAAAATACTTTAAAAAATCTTTAATTGAAACCAAACATCAAATATGAAGAAAGATGTGTCAGGTAGAGATGTCTGGAGTACTTTACAGTTGAGACACAGTGGATGGTACTGGTGATTCAAGACAGAGGACTTCAGTAGCAATCACTGCTCCTGTTATTGGAGCACGGTCTAGCCCAGCCCTAGACTGAACACATTTCATGACTGAAGTCTTTGGGCATCACAACCACTGGCAAGATGGCTCCCATCTTTTCCATTTTACAGATCAGCGTGCAGAGAGGTGAAGTGGTTGCTTACGTTTACAAAGCTAGCAGGCCTTGAACCTGCATTTAAAGCCCTGTTCCTCTGCTCAAAGCCTGGCCTTCGAAAGGCAGCCTTTGTCTACATCACCGATTCTGCAGGGGTGGGAATTGCATTATGCCAAGCGGCAGCTGTTATACAGAGTGAGGATGCCTGAGAAGAGCAGCACAGGGCCCTAATTACCTATGGCAAGGAAAACATCTGTGTGGGAAAAGTAATGAAATTAATTCTAAAGTCTAGCAGTTGCATGCATTAATTGACGTTAATTAATGCCAAATTACAAGATACTTCCTATGGAATCGCATCATACACTCACTAGAATTGAATATGGAAAGAGTTCATCATACTTAATGCTATTACAGTAAGCCCCAAGGGGAATAAGAGTGATTGGTCCCTCATTATGAAGTGCAGCCAATTTCTCTCTGTTTCCATTAGGAGGAGAAAGAGAACAAACCAGGAGCCCTTTACCAGGGGCAGGCAGCTCAAAATTGTTCATTTCCCCTTCAGCTTGCAAATTTCACTTTGAGCCTCTCTAAGCAAACAGTGGTTTCAAAGCCTCTTCCTGGAACTTTGCTTGTGTCGCCCAATGGAACCTTTGGTATTTCTTAGCCCAAAGACGGGCTCATTACACATATTGTTCGTGGTGCTCTGCCTCAGTATGTGTCATGAGGAGTGGGAGAAGCAGAGGAATTAGAGAAGCTTCTCTGATTTTTGTGGGACAGATCTCACACGCCCCCTCCACCTCCTGGCTGAGACATGCTTTCCAGGGCTTTGCACACAATTGTCTCCTTCTCTCATATCACTACCTGTATACTATTGTGGACATCTCATGTATATCTTTTATTCATTTTTCCAGTGTAAGCATACATATGTAGATATCTATATATACAACTTGCAGAAAATCGGGTTGATATGCACATATTTTGGTAACCTACTTATTTTGGAATAGTTTTAGGTAAACAGAAAAGTTACCAAGATAGTACAGCTTTACCTAGCTCTCCCCGATGTTAACTTCTTAAATAACCGAGGTCTGTTTTTTTAAACTAAGAAATTAAAGCATTGATACAAATTATTAATTAGAAACCTATTTTTATTATATGAAATGCATTAACCAATTCTGTAAATCTTCATATACTCTTTAGAATCAGGATTTTAATAACAAACTATGCATGTTCTGAGGTTTTAAAAAGTTATTCCTCTATGTTTGACCATTTTTCTATTTAGTTTTGTTATAAACAACACTGATGAAAATTGAAGTACCTAAATCTTTGCATAGATCATTACTTATTCCCTTGGTTAGAATTCTCAGAAATAAATGTGAGGTCAAAGAGAGTATTTTCAAGGATCTTGATCCTATTGCCAAATTACTCCACACAAAATATAAATTTACTTGTCTTTCTTTTTGTATCTGGGTGTATGCATTGCTACTTAGATCAAAGACGAAATATAATTAACAGAAGTTGGCCCCAAACTTCCCAGCATTCTTCACACAATACAGAGTAGTGGAAATAAACCAGCTTTGGAGCCAACCAAGTTTGAAACCCATAATGCTATTTCTGTAAAACATTACGTATTTGAGCTTCATTCTCTTTATCTAAAAAAATAGTCGATATATTATACTTTGTAGTATTATCAAGATTAAATGTATGAAATAAATGTGAACCTGGCACATTGGTATTCAACAATTGTTAGTTTCCCTGCTCTTTTATTTTCTTCCCAAATCCCTCAGCTTCATAGTTTCTCAATAGCTGAGTTATAAATATGAGAAGTGTATCTTTATATTTTCCGTCTTATACTTGTTCAGGAACCTTTGAAGAGGAGGTTCAAGTCTTAAGAAAGCTTTAAACTCTGAGACCCCATACAAAGAAAACAAGCACTGTGTATTTATCAAAAGTTCTCATCAGGTGACAGTCCAAGAAATTCTGATTGGAAGTTGTATTTGTAATTTGAAGGCCAAGACCTCCTAATCAGGAATCTTTGATTTAGTTTGGTTAATCATTGTTTTTGTTCATTATCTCACATAAGAAGTGCAGAAAAAGAGCAGCTGTAAGTTCAGTATAATCAGTAACTCAGTGTCATCAGGAAATAGGTCCTTTTCATCTCTTTGCATACTCATTAGGTAAGCCTAACTGTAGGCTTACTGGCTCCTCTATGTAAAAGAAGGCTAGAGCAGTTCTCAGCATCACATTATTCTAGAGAGGCAGAACAGGGTCTTCTGCTGTATTTCCTGGTCTCTCCCCTGCAGCCCCTTACAAGACTGCCCTCTCTTCTCATTTACTAGAACTCAGTTTTAATGCTCTTTCCTGAACCAACCAATGGCAAGGGGAGTCAGAAGACCTTTTGTGGGCATAGACCCAAGAGGATTAATCCTTGCATATGGGCACTTCTCAGTCATGCAGGAGGAAGGATAAGTCAACCGATCCAGTATTGGCTTTTCCATCAAAGAGGCCGGGAGGAATGGGTATCGGGCAGGTCACCAAAAGAAACATAGCTGATACAGAAACATAACTGGAGTACTCAAATTCAGTTTAACTAGCCTTTAAAAGGCCCCCAAACTGATCCAATTATTGTGAAAGGTAGCAAAAGAGCAAATAGGAATGTTATCATTATTGATAACAGCTCATATCTGTACACATTTGAGTTTTAAAACATTCAGCATATATGCTATTATAGTTAATTCTTAGAGCCAAAATTCAAGAGAGTTGACATTGGCATTCACATTTAATGGATGAGGGTGGCAAGGCTCAGGAGATTGAAATTTCTTTTGAACTATGTACCTAGTAAGTGACCAAATAAGAACTCAAGCCCTGGTCTCATAGTTACCAGTGTCCATTGCTGTGAACCCAAGCTACCTTTGGAAAAATAAAAGTCATTTAAAAGATGTGGAAGAATCTGGTGGAGTGTGAAACTGTGAGGTGAAGATTTTGTGTGCTATGGTGGGAAGGGGGACGATTCTGGGAAGGACTGACTCCCAGAAATTGTCTTCAAGGAGAAAGACCTTGAGTTATGCCCTAAGATGGAATGATAAAGAATGTTTGAAGAAGGTGGTAAGTAAGAGTGAGTAGATGGCTCTTCTTTAGTTCATCTACAGAGATGGTTTCACTACAACCAGATGGCTTAAAGTACTTCAGAGCCATCCCATCCCCACAGACGGCAGAGGCATGAAGGAATATTGTGAATAAAGTTCACCTCCAGTCTCATTTAAGAGCTTATCAGCAATTACATGTCCTTGGTCAGATGGAGCAAATATGCATGCCGCCCCCTTGTGGTCTTCCTTGTAGAATACAGATTTTACCCAATTTCCATAGGTAAAGAGGGTCCTGGAAATGTCCTTGAGAGAAGTCATTAGTGAATCCTTGCATCCAATGCTATACTATTGCCTACCCCCAGTTAAATGGAAATCTTCATCTCCTTATTTTGTTTTAATTTGGAATAGTGGATTTCTTTATACATCCCTGATATCCTAAAATCAAACATCCATTTATTAAGCATCAAGAAAAAAAAAAAAGGTAAAATGACTTTCTTCTTCATTGAAAAAGATATATTACAATAAAAAGGCACATTCTAGTAAATATTTACTCATTGGCCAATATGTCCCTGGAACAGTATTAGAACCTGAGGGTACATCAGTGAACAACAAGAAAAAGGAGTCACTATCTTCAAGTAGCTTATATTCTTTTTTTTTTTTTTTTTCAACGTTTATTTATTTTTGGGACAGAGAGAGACAGAGCATGAACGGGGGAGGGGCAGAGAGAGAGGGAGACACAGAATCGGAAACAGGCTCCAGGCTCTGAGCCATCAGCCCAGAGCCCGACGCGGGGCTCAAACTCACAGACCGCGAGATCGTGACCTGGCTGAAGTCGGACGCTTAACCGACTGCGCCACCCAGGCGCCCCTCAAGTAGCTTATATTCTAATAGAGACAGACAGAAACGAATTCCATGGGGGGGGGGGGGGGAATTAACAAAATGGTTTGTGATCCAGAGTAATCATGGAAGACCCTCAGAAATAATAGTAGACTGAAATCTAGAACTTTCTTTGTGAACAACCAGGGGAAAAGCATTTTAGGCAGAGGGAGTACAAGCAAAAAGTCTCGTAAGTAGTAGAAAGTTTAGGCAAACTTCTGCATGTAAAGGAAGCCAGATTAGAAGACTCACAGAGAGAAGAAGAGATTAACATGTGGGGACATTGGAGTGGTGGGTGGTAGAAGATTTGAATTTATTTTAAATGCAAGGAGGCAAAAGGAGTTTTAAGTATGAAATGACATCTGATTAGTAGAGAGAGCAGAATAGCTGTGGTTGAAAAACCAAGGCTGCCACCCTGATACATTGCACTTCCAGCCATAGATAGCAAATGTATAGAAGAGTTAATTTAACTGATAGGTTTACCATCTGCTGTCAAGTCTCAGGTAAGATTCAGGGTCTTGGTTTTCTCATCTGTAGAATTATTGACCCAAGGAGCAATTGACCCGAGAGCAAATTATTGGACCCAAGGAAACTCCTCTCTATTCTATTTTACTTAAAATTATTAGAAGAAAGGCCTTTGTCTTGACATGGGATTTTACTGCTTATAACAATGTTTATAACTTCTTGCATGAGATGGCTGGTAAATGCATGTTATATCCATGTTTCCCTGCTTGTTGGTCAAAGGTCAGAGTGTGGAGGAAGAGCCTACAAATGCAAAAAAATAATTAGGAAATCGTAAATATTATTGCCAGTTTTTAAAAATATTTTCATTTAGGTTTGGGAGAGGAAAATTAATTAATGAGGATTTAGTATTCCAGGATGGCAAGGTTTGGTGGAGGTGAGGGGGCATGCTGGTGATGGTGTTGACAGAAAGTGAGTAAAATAATGGGGTGCCTGGATGGCTCAGTCGGTTGAGTGTCCGACTCTTGATTTCGGCTCAGGTCATGATCCCAGAGGGTGGGATCAAACCCTGTGTCAGGTTCTACGCTGAGCGTAGGCCTGTTTAAGATTGTCTCTCCCTCTGCCCCTCTCTGCCATTTGTGCTCTCTCAAAAAAAGAATGAGTAAAATAATAATGATACCACTTTGAACGATAATAATGGTAAAAATAATGCAGCTAAAGAATGTGAGATTTGTTTCAAGAATTGGAGATAGCAAGGGAAAGAAAAAAGGTCAACTCTGAGTGTAATACTCAGTGTGTATACCTTCCCCCTACCTTTTTTTTTTTTTCTTTCAGATTCACAGTACCTAACTTGCCGAATGCAGAACTGCACAGAGGCCAACAGGAATAAACCCTTCCCAGGCTACATTGACCCAGACTCTTTGATTGTCCAGGATGATTATGTGTTTGTTCAGGTATGAAAGATCCACTTCTGTTGATTGTCTCAGACAGTTCTCTTCCCTGCTTCCGTCCCTAATGCAGCCTCCTTTGCCTGCTTACACTCCCTTGAGGGTAAAAAAAGGAAGAAAAATAAAATCATTATCTTCTTGACAAAAGGAACATTGCCAAGTGTCGAAGCTTCTATGCTCACGGAATATTAATTAGCTCCTTTGAGCAGCGTCTGGAGGACCTTATCAACACGTGGTCACGGAGGCACCGCTTAGAGTATGAAGGTTGTCTCCAGAATGATGCGCACTTTTGTTCACCCTTCCTCTGCCTTCAGTGAGAGTGAGTGGATATGTCACTCTCTTCCTATCAGAAGAGTCAGCCAATCAGCCTGTTCCTCAATACTTACCTTAAAAATAGAGAAACAGATGGCAACAGGAAGCTGCGGGGTGACTGGAGGTAGTGGGAGGCAGAGGCGAGGTGGAGAGTAATCAGCCATTATTGTCATGCTCTGACTATGATTAGGATGAGAAGTGAAGATGTATGCAGTCGGGTTTTTCTCTCCTAAAGAGAGTGGGAAACCTTTTGAGGTAAAGTGGTTAGAAGAGACAGGGAGCAAGTATGCTTTGCTGCTTTTCAGCATTTCAGGAAAGTTTTAGGTTTGTTTGAACAGTAATTTAGTTAGTTGTTAGGTAAGTTTAGACAGACTTCACTTATTGCCTCCCATGGTAAGAGTGACAAAGGTACAATTGCTGAATAGTTCTGTGTGTGTGTGTGTATACATTGAATATATTGACATATATTTATTACATATATTCATTTTTACACACATTTTATATATATATATACATACACACACAATTTCACTATGATTGAGACACATTCTTAACACTAATATATTTATTTGGACAAAAAATCATAATTCAGAATATTCAATCCCATCTTTTAAGGAAGCAAATGTTCAAAATGCACAAAATCAACCTATGTACTCTTAAAATGTTTTGCAAATGATTATACATACACATACACTTCATTTCTTTGTTGGGGAGATGAATAATGAGTACTCTGATAACTTCAGCATCAAATTATCAAGTGACATTAAAATGGTTGTATTGGTTGTATCTATAATTCATTTCTCAATCACTGTTTCTGCCAGGAACCTTTTCTGTTTTCTAATAATGATTTGTAATCCACATATATGACTAACCAATGAGAATCAATTCTGCCTTTAAAATGTTATGTATTTTCTACCCATACCGCTGTGAACATGATCCTGTGAACACTGTGAACATAACCCATCCCTAGAATTAGGAGGTGATCTGGCCCAATCATGGTGGACAAGATAACTTGCCAGTCACTCTCGTACGTGTCTGATGGACCTTCACCCACAGCATTTGTTGACACAATCTGAGTATGCAAACTCCAACTGATGTTCCAGCTCCAGATATTTATATGGATTAAGAGTGACTCCACCAACTCATAGAAATACAGACTAGATGGTCCTTGCTACGGGTTGGGGGGTGGGGAGACGTTGGTCAAAGGGTACAAATTTCCAGCTATTAGATGAATAAGTTCTGAGGATCTAATGTATAGCATAGTGACTATAATTACCAATATTGTATTATATACTCGACAGTTATGAAGACAGTAGATTTTAAATGATTTCAGTACACACAAAATATCATAATTAAATGAGGGGATAGAGGTGTCAACTAACCTTATTATGATCATCATTTTGCAGTATATGCATTTATCAAATCATCACATTGTACACTTTAAAGTTACCTATCTTATATGTGAATATCTCAACCAAACTGGGAAAAAAAAAAAAACAGTGGCTACAAAGGAGAGGGAGACTGACAGTAGAGCCATTGCCACTCCACGAAACAGTGCTCGTGCTGGGGTGGAGACCGCACCCCTTCTTACCCTCCCTCTCACCCACAGGGTTCACTGGGCTGTATGTGCTGGACAGACTTGGAGGAGGTAGCTCAGAGTTCTTTTCTGGAAGATAGAGATCTATAATGATTTTGGGCTATGATCCTGGCCAGTTTTCTATCTAATGTGTCAGCAGCGCGGCTGTATGTGAGACATACTCGCATTCATCTATGGTACAGCATCAAACGGAACTCAGCGCTCAGAGATGAGAGGCTCCAGCTCTGCCGCTGTTTCACCCGGGCTGTTTCCTTCTGATATGGCATGGGGACCTGTTTGCGTGGTCATAGTCTTGGGCTGGAGAGCTGGGAACGGCTGATGGACGTTAAGCCAATATACCCTAAGGCTTCTCTCATTAGAAACACAAAAGAGAAGAAAAATAAAAAGGAAATGAAAATGTTTCCTTGTTTCTGACCTACAGGGCAAATCCAAGAATTTTATGTTCACCCAGTGGGCTAGGTTGGCCCTCAGACCAGTTCACATACACTGTTTGAGTCGTTTTTGAATGGAGCTCTAGTTCTTCACACTTGTCCACCATAGTCATTCACACTGTTGGGTTGGCAGCTACCCCCTTCCATTCATGGCTGTTGTTTGAGGGCCTGGAACTATTATAGGAGCTCTTCTTACAACTCTTGTGTTTATGATACAGCTGACATCAGGAGGACGACCGCACTACTACGTGTCCTACCGAAGGAATGCGTTTGCCCAAATGAAGCTGCCCAAGTATGCTTTGCCCAAGGTATGAGCTGAATGGATTTCTTCATTTTAGTATTTTCTTCAATTCACATATTCTTGACCTCACCCCTTTCCCAAGGATCCTTTCAGTCTTTCGTATTCATTTATCTCTTCTCATCCCTCATGACTGCTTTTCACGTTCTCTCTCTCTTTCTCTCTCTCTCTCTCTCTCTCTCTCTCTCTCTGTCTCTCTCTCTGGAATTCTTGTTATAGGAGCATCTAAATAAATTGTCAACTGATTTGCTTTTACTTTTCAAGAAATATGTACTGGTATTCTAGCAAAACAGAGAACATGCTTTGGCTATTATGTCAGTACAACAGGGGTGACACATTTCTATCCCATTCTACTGTGATTAGTTTTTGAGAGGGGGTACATCTATACGGCATCCAACCTTTGCTTTCTCTCTCAATAGACTTACGATACTGGCTGTCTTTAGAGTTCTGAGGCACAGCTAAATTTTTTGGACTTTCCAAAGGCGTTACTCCTTTGGAAATAATGACAGACAGAAGTTAAAGACCCTCAACTGCTGACATTCCCTGGGCTCTTTCCAGAAACACTGAAGAACTGTGTTGATATGGAGCGCCACCTAGTGGAGGTCAAACTGACTTGGGCGCTCCAAGCTGTGGATTTGTGGCCTGAAGTAACTAATGCATTGTGCCTTGATCTTAGAGCAAGGGAGGTATGTATGACCGTAGGAAGGGGGAAGCGTAGGTTTAAATATAGTTGTAGCTCAGTTTTGAAACCTTTGGGTTGGGCAAAGAACGTAGAGAACTTTTTTCGACTGAGTTTTCATGACTCTTTATCTTGTGTTTTTGTCCATGACTTTGTAGTATGTTATCGTGGCCCAACACCAGCTAGCTGCCAGGGAATCGTGTGACAGACACAGCACAAGGTCATTGCAGATCTCTTCTTCCAGGAAAGTAAATGGTAGCCAGTTGCTCTGGCTTCTCCAGGCAGAATTCTCCTTCTGGGCCATCATTTTGGCTCTAAGCCTAACAGGAGTAAGGTGGGCTGAGACATCAACACATTTGGGATAATAACACACATTAAATCTCCCTGTTGACTCCATGAACAATATCCATGTTAGTATTTACTAATATTTCCAGCAGCTAAGAAATTAATGACAGTGGTAATTGCCCAGAACTATTTCTGTGCTTGTATACATTTAACTGCTCCTTGGTCTTGATTCAGTTTAACGTGTTTTACAAAAGGACAAGCTACAACTTTGGAGTTGTGCCTTGGATGAGACATGGGGAGAGTCCATATGTAAAACTAAATCTGAGTGCTGTTAAAAGTACCTTGGATAATCTTTTGGGAAGGCCCAGGAGGGATATGATCATGCCTCCTCAGTAAGTCCAACGGAGCCGTTTTGGGTTTTTTCCCCCTTCAAGTGCCAAAATGAATTGCTATTTCTTTGATTGATCAGCAAATGCAGTAGTTAGCTTGCAAGATTTACACCTTTAAAAACAAGAGTTAGTTGGGGCGCCTGGGTGGCGCAGTCGGTTAAGCGTCCGACTTCAGCCAGGTCACGATCTCGCGGTCCGTGAGTTCGAGCCCCGCGTCGGGCTCTGGGCTGATGGCTCAGAGCCTGGAGCCTGCTTCCGATTCTGTTTCCCTCTCTCTCTGCCCCTCCCCCATTCATGCTCTGTCTCTCTCTGTCTCAAAAATAAATAAACATTAAAAAAAAAAATTTAAAAACAAGAGTTAGTCAATGCAGGGAGATGCCCTTGCTCAAGAGGCATGTGGGAATTGAGACCAAATCAGGAGCAGCAGATGTGAGTCAATCATCTTGTTCTAGCTCCTGGGAATATACTCTTTGAGTGGAATAAGCCTGGGCCAAACCAAATGCTGTCTACAGCAGGACTGAGGCCAGCACTGAACTCCCCTGAGCTCCCAAACTAGGATCCTTTATACCTTTCTTCTCTTGAAATAATTGAATAGTTTACTATTATAAGATAGCAGATCCCCCACAAATTTTGATATACTAGAGGGCCATCAAAAGAAAAAAAAAAAAGCCATGGACCAAGGAGCCCCAGAAATGGTAGTTTAAAACCAAAGGAGCATCAGACCTGGCACTGGAGTGTTAGGAAAAACACGTACTTTGCATTGCTTCTTCATGGCCATCACATAGATTGCTGTTGACAGTTGCCCCCAGTGACATCTAGCCAGTTGTACTTTGAACCTGAATCTGCTGTCTGTCCCCTCCCCTTGCTATCCCAGATGAGCACGCTCCATTACTAGCTTGATGTGAGATAGGAGGGTAGAATGCAAGGATTAATTTAGCTTTTCCCTGGAAAAATAGGAGTCAGTACAGCAAATGAATGTATTATGTAGTCCAAGGAGATGTTTACTTAAGGCAATGAGATGCCTCGTTACAACCCATTACACCTTCAAAGAGAAGCCCCAGCTTGGGTGGAGTGATTTGTGGGAAAGGCACATGTATTTTGTGGCCTTCTATCAAAGCCAGGGCTGCCTTGGCTGGAAAGGAACAAAGCTTCATGCGCAACAAAGGAATCAAGACAAACCAGCACTTTGATGTCAAATTTTCTGTAATCATCCACTGCCTTTGTATCAGCTCTTGAAAGACTATGGTTACCCTGAACTGTGTTTTAAAAAAATTAATAATAATAATAATAATAATAATAATAATAATAATAATGGTAATGATGACCAGAGAGGGGGATGGGGAGACTTTAATGTTGCTGCTGCTATTAAAAGCATGAAAGCCCTAGACCAGGAGACACAGTGAAGGTTTCCTTCCCTTAACTTACTTGGAGCTTATTCTGAGCCCCTCAAGTGAGATAAACGAGGCAATACATATGAAAGTGCTTCAAGCACTTTGGAGGACAGATACTCTATAAAAGCAAGGTAATATTATTATCAGTATAGATCTCGTTGTCTGTGTGGTGGGAGATCGATGGCACCCAGGGCATGGGCGGTGCAGGACTGTTTGATTCACAGAAGGAGGCCTGGATTCCAGACCTACATAGGTCACTAACTTGCTGTGGAACCATGGACTGGCTTATCAATTTCTTTCTCTGTTTTTTGTTTGTTTGTTGTTTTGGGTTTTTTGTTTTGTTTTGTTTTGTTTTTACATTTTTAAAATAAAATAAATGTTACTCTGAATCAAATATCCTTAGAGATACCTCATGAAAATTTGGCTCTATGATCAAATAAGTTTAAGAAGAAACCTAAATTTTATTCTGTTCTTTGCCTTGAGAGTAATGGTAGGTCACTGGTGTCGAAGTTTCTAGGATGTCCTTTGAGCAAGAAAACTATATAATTCATCACTGATCAAACATTCCCAAAGAGATCCACTTAAAAAAAAAAAAATTCTATTAAAAGTCCAACATTGCTGGTGTGCTATGGAACAGACTTGGGAAAACACTCTCGTAGAAGATCTAAAAGGCTACTTCTTGTTCTAAAAGCTTGTGTCTCAGTAAAAGCATTCAATATAAAGTGCCATTCGGGTAGAAAAAGCATATTTACCTGATAGAGGAGAATATAGGCATGAATTAAAAAGAAAGATGCCATTGAAATATGTCAGGTCCTTCAATTCAAATACCTAAGACCAACATCATTTTTTTAAGTCTCTTCACTGTAATTGGATTATATGGAGAGAGAGAGAGCTGATCTTGGCCCTTATCTAGAGGTAGCCATTTGAATTTGTTATTGTTATGTGACTGGTTCTCTATGTGACCTTGAGGCACTGTGTTTTAGTTCTGAATCTACAAAATAAAGATTTGTCTGAGTGGGATAGTACAGTTAATGTACTCTATCTAGTCCCTAGCATTTATTAAGGAGATGTCTGTGGTGACCCAGACTTCAGGGGTTCACCAGTGCACAAATTCACTCCAAGGCACAGAGGTAGGAAGTAGTTATGTAGGGGCCAGATCTGTGTTTAAATATCATAACATGAATTCAGGAAAAAATACTGCATCCTGCTGATGAGTGAACATGAATTAGGAGTAGTTCTTTGAGGATTCTAAATGCTACAATAAGGATTTGGGTCTTTGTCCTAATTTAGGAAATGGGGAGCCATAGAAAGTTTGCCCTCAGTGGTTGAATGGCCTTTGAGCTAATTTCCATACCTAATCCCCTCCATTCAAAAGAAGCAAAATACTTGCATGAACTACTTTTTATTAAGTATACTGGTTAACACTCCAACATTTGCGGTGAAAAGAAAGGCCAAATCAACCTTGCTTAATCAACAGAAGAGATTTAAGGGCATGTGTCACTGAAAATAGCTAGCCCGTATGAAACAAATGCTACATGCCAGGCACTATAAATGTGTAACACTTAGTAACTGATTTAATCCTTACAACTCCATGGAGGGCACACTGTTATCTCTGTTTTACAGGTAGAAATGCTGAGGCACAGAGTTTAGTTCACACAGCTAAGTTACAGAGGGAGGATCTGAACTCAAGTAGTTTTACTTGAAAGTCCATTCTTTTAACCTTTTTTTTTTCCCCCTAGTGTTCTCTCTAGCTGAAAGGTTTACAGGTGGGGCAGGCTTCTTAGCTGTCCACAAAGACTCAAAGACATTTTCTTCAGGACTGTCTTCATCTCCTGCCCCTAAGATATGTCTCCATCAGATCTAGAATTTTATTTTATTTTATTTTATTTTATTTTATTTTATTTTATTTTATTTTTATTTTATTTTTTATTATTTTATGTATTCTTACTGCTTATGAACTAATAGTAAGATATATATATGTATGTATATATATATATATATATATATTTTTTTTTTTTTCTAATAATGCCACAGTCATTCTATAATTCTGCCTTACTGGCTTTTTGTTACATACCATCACTGATCCAACCACTGTGGTCAGGGACATTGCATATTCAACACGCTCATTTCTGGTGCTGAGGGTGGAAGAAAGTAGCAAAGACTGAGTACAGGGAGGAAATTTCTCGGAGAGCAATGAGGGTGTTCGTCAAAGAACATCAAGCTACAGTTAGCTGAAGAAATGGAAATAGACATTTGGCTGATATAAGCAATGGCCAACTTCCATACAAAACATAAGTTTGCATTATTGACCTGCAGTGAATTAATGGGAAGGATTCATTTTTGGCCTCCTACTCTGTATTCTTTTTATAAAAACGTTATCAAATTCTGGAGTATGGCATGTGGTACCTAGTAGGGGTGAAGGAATATGAAGCTGTCTGCATGAAGATCTCTTCCTTTTGGGGTCATAGGAATTCACTGTGATCCCGGTAATGGGGAGAAAGACTTGTTCCTATACATTAGAGCAGAATCCAAGCTGAATTACCTTTGTTTGATTGAAAGAACGTCAGCATATACAAGGAGAGCTTTAGGATAGAAGTTAGGTAGAATTTTCTAGCACTGATATTCTTGCCAAAAAGCATTGAACAATCTCCCAAAGCTTTTCAAGAATGGAGAATGATCCTTCTGGGAAGATTTGAGTATTAAGCTGCACAAAGGCCAAGAATATTTCCTTATTGTTCTTCTGTTTTTGTGCTTCTATATAATTCTGGCTTTGGTTTCGTTTTGTTTCTGTTTTTGGTTTTGGAGAGTTATACCAGTGTCTGCTGCCTTGGGCAAAGGGTGAAAGGCCTCCAAGAGCTTGTGCGCGGGAGACAGCAAGCCTTGGTTTATGTCAGCCTCTCCCTGAATATTTGCTACTCTGGAGTTCTGAATGGGGAAGAAAGGGTTTGGAATTCCCACCCCTGGGACATCTACTCACTGCCTCCATACTATCTTTGCCTTATTTTTATCTTCCAGAACTATCAGAGTCTGAAAGTGTCATCAGTTAAGCAGTCTACTTTTTTCCCTTTCTCACTTAAGGTTTTCCAGTGAACTTCTCAGAGTAAAGGTTTAGATAAACCACCAAGTGCTTGAGCCCTCATTGACATGACAGCTAGTGCTTTGGGGTTCTCAGGAAACGTTTGTTTTCCTCGTGGGCTTCTGGGAGTTGCTGAGCCTTGGGCAGTGTTTCTCAAACTTTCACATGTTAACAGTTAAAGTTTAACGAACTTTAACTCTAACTTTAACAGAACTCTGTATCAGTGAGAGATTTTATTTAAATGCAGATTTTTTATTCAATAGGTGGGCCTGAGATTCTGTGTGCCCAACAAGCTTGCAGGTGATGCCCCCATGCTGGTGGCCCATGAACCACACTGAGAGGTGCAGGGCTTGTCTATTTTCTTGCTGTGTCTCTGACTTTTCCTCATATTTACCCCACATAAGCCTTCTGAACATGTACCATGTTTGTGCCTGGCAAGTATATCAAGATGATTGATTCTCCAGAGTCATACATATTTGAGAAGGTATTCTTCATTTATCTAATGAAGTAATTAAATTATAAGTGAGCTACCAAGCATTTCTCTGCCCTATTTTCTCATGGCCTTACTGCTTAACTTCACAAATGACAAAGGAAATACACGGTTAATGCTAACCTAATCAATTCTTAGTTCACAAATATACACATGGAACATTTCTATCTTCCACTACAGTGCCTAAGTGCCTATCCTGTTGGTCTTCATTAGATTCCACTCTCTTCGGACACATGCCATGTTAATGTTCGAACCTCTTCATCCTCTGTATCTTTCTTCAGGACATGCACGTCATCAGCACAGATGAGAATCAAGTGTTTGCAGCGGTGCAAGAATGGAACCAAAATGACACCTATAACCTCTATATCTCAGACACCCGTGGGGTCTATTTCACGCTGGCCTTGGAGAATGTTCAGAGCAGCAGAGGTCCTGAGGGAAACATCATGATTGACCTCTATGAGGTATGTCACGAGGCATGTGCAGTCCTGAGCCCCTGTAGTGCCTGGACTGGAGGTAAAGGCCTACCATTGGCTGTTGCCTTGATCATCTTAATTATTAATTCCTTACGTGGCCTCATGTCATTCTGGAGAAGAAGGGATTTGTAGAGCATTTTTGTTGGTTAATTTTTAATCTACAGAACACCTGTGGGAAAAATTATTTTTTCATGAAGTCCACAGGCCATGTAGTCTCAGAGACCTAGAGAGAGTATCTGGAGAAGCAGTCAAACAATTGAAAGGTTTGAACAAGAGTGATCCTAATGTGAATTTTGAAAATAATCTTGAAGGGCAGACATGGTGTCCCAATGTGAGCAAAGGGGTAGTGGGCATGTTCCCTCTCTCTTTGAAGAAAGAAAGAGGCAACTCTGCATTGGATCAGAAGATGCTCCCATTGGATTTGAATACCTTTTTTTTTTCTTAATATTTATTTATTTGTTTGGAAAGGGGGTGGGAGGGGCAGAGAGAGGGAGAGAGAGACTCCCAAGCAGACTCTGCACTGTCAGCACAGAGGCCAACTTGGGGATTTATCTCATGAACCGTGAGAGTCAATCAAGACCTGAGTCGAATCAAGACTCAGATGCTTAACCAATTGAGCCACCCAGGTGCCCTGGACCTGAATACCTTTTTCATTAGATAACTTCCGTTGGCTAATTGTCATCCTCTCAGAGGGCCAGTGAGTGAGACAAACATGTAGGTCTTACTCTCCTAAATGGGAGAGGGGAAGAAAAACAAAAAACAAAGTTTACCTTAATTCCCTAAGAGAACTACGGCCTTTTGCTTCTCAAAATGACCAAGGTACAAAGTAAAATCATACATGTTGAATCACTTAGCTTTCATGACAAATGCCAACACTTGAATTGCCATTTAAAGCACAGCTAGGTAGAAAGAAAGCTGCTATTTGGGGATGGATTTTAGCCATTTGTCAGTCTTACCTTCCACTATGAAAGATTTATAATGGGTTATAATGAGCCATTACAAAATGTATTCAGAATTTGGGAAGTGTCTGTATCATATACCTATATCCTATCTGAAAAAAAATCTAGAATGGATTCAAATATGTACAGTCATAATGATGCTATCTTTTGGTTGAGATGAGTTTCAGAAAGTCAAGAAGTTGCTTAAATAACAAGAAGCAAGGGAATAATATCCAGTATATCAAAGAAAGGATCCAATTTCACTTAAGAAATTTAAACCCACTGTTGTAATTCTTTTTAATGCTGTCTACCTCTCTTTTTCTTTAGGGGCTCTTGGGGATTTTCTTCTAGTATCTAAACTTCTCTGTATGTATAAATGTGCATTAACAAACTGTATGTCCCATTCAGAGTGCAGACTAGCATGGGACATAGTTTGTGTGTATATATTTAGAAAAATGCACTGCAAACTTTTTTACACATTCACAAGTTTTTTCCACTCGTTTCCTGCCCATGTTCCAGATAAATATAGTATCATATATCTCAGTCTCAATCTGAAAATGTATTCTGGAAAATATTTACATATTCTGGTGATTTAGTTTCACATTTGTGTTGGATAAAATTTGTGATTTAAAGTATAGATTTTGGAGTCAGGTTGACTGGATTTGAATCCTAGCTATACCCATGTGTATGTATTCTAGAGACAAAGCCAATAATTTCCAAGCCTCAGTTTCCTTGTTTAAAATATGGAGATATACATAGTATCTACTTGATAGGATTTCTCTGAGGATTACTTGTGTTAATCTTAACGTACTGTAAAATGGTTCCAGAAATACATCAATGCTCAACAAATTATAGATAGCATAATTAATATTATAGTCCAATGAGTTTAAGCTATAAGACTTAGGCTTTAAGACGATTCTTATAGTCTTAAAGTCTATATTCTTATAGTCTTAAAATCTACCCATATTGTTTAAATACCCAACACATTTCTACTATTTTGGATCTCTCTTGCTTCCCATATTGCACTTAGCATGGCCATAGTAATTCTTGAACACCAACTACTTGTCTTCTTATAAACAAGCGTAAATTGCCACATTTCTTTCCTCATTTCTAAATGCTGTACAAACATTTAAACTTTAAATGTGTTTTGTGGAAATGTCATTCATTTTCGTGCCTTGATCCAGCACTTACGATGGAAATAGCTTGCTTCAAGAGTCTCATAAGAAGTCAAAGCAGCTGCCCCAGATCAATCACCCAATTTGTTTCCCTGGTCTTGACTCTGTCCTGTTCTCCTGAAAATATTTTCTGGTTTTCAGGTTGCATTTTTTTTTCCCTTTCTGATTAACTGCTCCCCTCTTTTCGATCTATTGTGGAATAGTTTGTTGTTGTTGTTCTGTTTTGTTTTTTGGGTTTTTGTTTTGTTTTGTTTTGTTTTTGGATAAATTTTGTCTTCTGCCAAAACAGAGACCATTTTAATTGGTCCCTTGATGATGGAAAAGATGACAGCTTTGGACAGGAATGACTTTGCAATGTTCTGTGATTCACACTTGTTTTCATGAATGATTTTCTGAATTCGAACATTGCTAACAGGTACGGAATGCGAAAAGGAAACAGGGTGTCTTCGGAACACGGCAAACCATTTCTTGGCTAATCCTTGTGTTTCCCCTTTGTGTCTCTCTTGCAGTTGACTGTCTGTAGGGAAACTGCTGGCTCTTATTATCATCACTTTGAGCGGTGGTGTGACTGCATTATGTAAAGGTGTTCTGCGTCCTGGGGCCAGGGAAGAAGAGTCTTTGGTTTTATTAGCCTGACAGTTCACAGCAACTTGAATTGAACTTGATGTGATCAGAACGGCGGTGCCGTATCTGCTGATTACCTAGATAGAAAGAATATTGGCCGACGTGGAACCTGGCACAAATGTTCCTTAACTCTGATTGTTCTGGCTAGCAGAAAGCTGAAAGCCATCCAGCATGAATTTCCCAGTAGAATTGCAATGAATGATGAGTGCTTAGAGGTAAATGAAAAGTAAGCAAATCCGTAAATGAATTAATAAGGAGCAGAGATGAGCAACATATGAGGTAGGGGTAACAAAGACAGAATATATGGAGTGCACGTCTGCTCACATTTGGGGGTGACTGAGGAGGACGGCATGAGTCCGTTGCTTGTATGCTTCTGCATGCCAACTACCTGCCATTGCTGTTTGCTCTTTAAGCTGTTTCAGCAGAGGCCGACTGTGTAATGTGTAACAATAGGAGTCCGTGTATCAAGGAAATGTACTGTTGATGAGTCTTTGTGGGAAATGCAAAAGGAAGCGCATGTCTCATTAAAATCAATCATTATGTTCATATACACACATTAGAACCTTACAACAAATGTGGCCCTTTCTGACCTAGAAGCACGTGTGTGTATGTGATGATGTAGGGAGTGCTGGGGACCAAGTGTTGGGTGACCATCTTACGTGGTTTAATCACTGCAATGCTAGAATGTTCCCTCAGTGTCAGTTGGCCTTTGAACGTGTACCACATTTGAAAGAGTCAAGAAATGTGAACCAGGAGAGTTGTCCACAGAGCAAAAATGCTAGATAAGGATTTTTGTTGATGAAGGTTCATAATAACAATAGATAATATTTTAGGGGCCAGTATGTGCCAGGCACTGTGTAAAGAACCTCCCATTATTATCTCATTCAATCCATACATTAACTTTATGATACTAGGACTATAATTACTCCCATTTTAAACATGAGTAAATAGAGGCAGAAAGAATGCAATCATCTTTGCAAGATTACAAAGCTAGTGGCAGAATTAAGATCTAAACCTTAGAGTATGCAACTCTTTTTTTTAAACTTTTTTAATGTTTATTTATTTTTGAGAGAAAGAGAGACAGAACATGAATGGGGGAGGGCAGAGAGAGAGGAAAACACAGAATTTGAGGCAGGATCCAGGCTCTGAGCTGTCAGCACAGAGCCCGATGTGGGGCTCGAACCCACAAACCATGAGATCATGACCTGAGCCAATGTCGGACACTTAACTGACTGAGCCACCCAGGTGTCCCTAGAGTATGCAAACTCTTAACAACAAACTATTTGTGTCTCTAGAAAGATTTGGGCTTGTATTTGGTTGTGGCCCAGCAATATCCCTAAGAAAAGACATTGAAAGGTAGGATAAATAGTACTAGACTTTACCTAGAAGTAGAAGAAACCAGACAGAAAAAAGAAAACAGTCTTGGAGAAAGGCCAACTCAGGATCTGCAAATGATCTCTCTGGACCTATTCACCACCTTCTGAACCACCTTAGTCTGTAGTTAGAGCTAAATTCAGGCAGCACTGTCATGTCCCTTCCAATTTTGTCTGGTGGATGTGTTTCTTTCAGAGAAGCCTAGAAACAAGTGTTCTAAAATTCTGTCATTCCTGAATAGCACAAACTCTCCAGGGGCATCACGTGGGGATGGGTAAGAGAGGACCGCATGCCTGACAGTGGCCAAAGCAAAAAAGACATGACAAGTGTGTCTGAGACGTGTGATTCCTAGTGTATCCGTCTGGTGTGGATGATGAGAGGGGGTCTGACAGCTTTGGACAATATCCATCCTCCTCTGGGAAGGGAATATTAATTAATGATGATGAAGAGCACTTTGGCTTAATGGGCAATGACAGTTTATCCCAGCCAAGTGGAAAGGGCTGTGTTGGGAGTCAAGCCACCTGGCTGGCAAATTGGGGATGCACAGAATGTGTGCATACATGAGTGGGCACAGTGGGCATGATGGAAGACATAACCAATGAGCAGCGCATGTTCTATTGCACACATAGTGTCTTCTTCACACTATGAGTGCACCTCTTTAAAAGAGAAAGCCGAGCAGTTGCGATGATGTACTGATGATGTCCCTAAGTTGACTTCTTAGGGAAAGGCTGCCTCTTATAATCCAACATAGGAATTAGAGAAGAAAAATGCTTTCCTATCCAAGATATATTTCTTACTGGGCACAGAATGTACCATCTAATTGTATTTAAGGTTACTTACTCTCTCCTTAGTAGGGTGGTGTTGCCTGGTTAAGGCAATAGGGAAGAAAAGAACACTTGGACATTTCAGGGGGAGTGGGCTCTTTGATTTCAGAGTTACCCCTGACCCCGCTCTCCCTGAGTATGTGTCTCTCCTGGCTGCAGTTCTCTCTTTAGAACAGAAAAATATCCTGTCTCCAAAGCCTGAAGAAATTATGGTCACAGATACGTTCTTTCTAGCTACACTTGTTGATTCATATTTTTTATTCTTTCCAAATTTTGACACTTTGGATTTGTAATTAATGTCTGAGACAGAGAGGGTAGGAGGAATCATCTCCCAATCCTCAGTAGAGTCAGAAACAAGCAAAAACTCCTGTGCAAGGGTTTTCCTAGCTTAGCCTCCACATGCAACATGTGAAAGAAAGTTTGGGAGAGAAGAGCACCCTCTAGAGATGCATATTAAAAAAAACAAAGGAAGAATATAGGGTTCTTCGTTAAAATCACCAAAGAAACCCAAGTCCCAGCACCGAACACATTCCCACTGTCAAAAACAATCTGTTCAATGAACGTATAGTTACTTAGACATTCTAGGTGCTTTATCGTCAGTGCTTGGAAGAATGCATGATAAATAGTTGATGCTCAAACAATATTTATGGGATAACTATTAAGGAAACATACTGAAGAACGAATAAAAGGTAGCCTCAAGTAAGTATGACATCCCATCCCTGACATTTCTCTCAGAATATTCTAGGATGACTGAGAAATTTGAAGAAATAGTAGGGCCCAAAGCATTAAGTGTGTGGGCTCTCGAGTTAGACAGATTGAAGGAGTCCAGCTATAAGGTTCTCTGGGGAATGATCTTAGGGAAGTAACTGACCCCATCCAAACTTTGGTTTGCATACGTGTAAAATGAGGACATCATTGACTCTGCCATTTCGAGTGCATGAGAGATTAATGTGCTCATGCTTACAAAACCTTTCGTATAGTGCCTCACGCTTCATAAGTACTCAGTAAATATGGGATAGTGTTATTGCTGTCCTATCTTCTAATGCAGAATTCTTACTACCTATTTTATTAAAAGCAAAATAAGTCTTATACAAAGTGACTCTTCTAATATTCATTTTCGTGAGGGAGTATGGTGGAGTGAATGATAATCCAAAAGTTACATTAGAGTGGGAGACTGCAGTGTGAGATCTGTCAGGAGAAGTGCTGATGACTATATCATGGTAAGGAATGTAAGGAGCCCTGGAGAAGTTTGGGGGAAGACTGATGCTCTTAAAAACCTACACAGTTGTTGAGAGCCATGATGTCATCTGGGGGACAAAATGGAGGTAAGAGAGGAAGAGTTGGGGACAGTTAGGAGTTCTGGTTTCTGGGAAAAGAGCTTATGGAGCTGGGTTTTGAGGTATGCCTGGGTAGAGACATTTCTGGATATTATCCAAGGGAGTTGGGGACAGCCTATGTGAACAAGGAGAGTAAAATAAGAGAAGGGAGGGTGGCCCTCCAAAGCTATCATCCTGGGGCACAATGAATGTGCCAATGTGCTTTGTGTCGGCTTGAGGTTTGAGCTGTAACACTTCATGTTTAAAGTCTAATCAAAATGGTATTTGGGCTCATATGATATTAGAGAAGAAGAAATAATAACTGATTACCTTTGAGACTTCTGGTATCAAATTCCCCATATGCAAGGCAAAGAAAGATAAGTGGCTTCTCAATACACTCAGCATTTTTGTGCAGAATTCAGAAAGGTAGAAAACGTAACAGGTCTTTCCCCAAAGGAAGACGAACTCCCAACAGTGAGCTGTGTCATTCCCACAGGGGAACATCTTCCTCAGAAACCGTATCCATGTGAAGGCATGTCTTCCTCGGGACTATTACTTTTTCCTGTCCTGTTCCATCCTTCAGCCCCACCTCATTCCAAAGCAGCACATACTGTAAATACTGAGGGAGGTTTTCTCGCAACATAAACATGTCCCCCATCCTCAGTGGAACCCCAGACGCACTGTTGTACGTACAACTACACACACATTCCATATTTTGGGCACTAACACCACTCCCTTGATTTCCAAAGTGATAGCCAAAGTAAGAGGGTAGCGGTTGCAAGAACCGTAGCGTGAGACCTCACGAAAGAGCCCTTGAGGAAAGCGTGTCACGCATTGGACACACACAGAGATGGGCTTCTCAGGCTCGGAGCAAAAGGAGCAGTGGATGAGCACAAGAAACTTAAGAGCAGGGATGACCATCTCTGCAGACCAAAGAAGCAAGACAAATGAAAAAGACACCGCAAATGGGATTTGCACAGATAAAGTGCCCTGGCCACAAGAGGAAAATCAGCAGACCCACTCCAGATCCGTCCCTTATTGCCACACGTTGCCTCTGCCTTGGCACGTTTTTATTCCCCAAGATAAACCTGAAGGCCAAGCTGCCAAAGATGAATTACAAAACGCAGCTCTCTGCTCAAGTGGCATTTGATAATGCCACGCAGTCGGGGGCCAATAAAGTCACCGCTTCTGCAAATCAAATGAACCAGCTCCTAAACACATATAACCCTGTTCTGACACTCTTGCCAAAAAAGGGAGAGGGCAGGAAGGAAAATGGGCAATGAAACTACTGGAATAGGTGATCGTTTTATTCTTTCCGTACTTATTGTAACCTAGAGTGTCGCGTGGTTAAGACAGCATTGCTCCTCATGTGTGAGTATGCTGTGGAGGGAAAATAGGACTTGGTGAAAATTCTGATTTATGAAATCTAATTTTTAAAGAACTGGCAGTTTAGTCATATTTAAACATGTAACAGCCTCTGGAACATATGCAAAACCAATATGGGGTTCCCTGGCGAGCAGTCCTTGTAGAGCTGGGATAGTGAATAACTAAATATTATTTGTAATTGACGTACCATTGTCGGGAGGTACAGTGCTCCTGGAATTTATGTCTTCCGCATTTGTCGAGAATCAACAATGCAGAAGAAATTGTCTGCTTGCTCTCGAAATGAGGCTTGTTTTCCTAAGTAGTTCAAAGTATTCCTCCCAGCTACTCATTTATACCATTTATTTGCTTAACAAACTTGTCGTTCCAAAGGAGTACGAAGTTGGCCCAACTCTAAATTACCCCAGATGCCAAATCAGCAGGTACAAACTAATGGGGTTTGACTGTGTCAAAAGCCAAGGTAAAAATGTACATATTCTGTTGATTGAAACCCAACCTCTTTAAGTTGAGAAATTTGGAGCTGTATTTGTTAAAAGGGCGTTGGAAGTCAGACAGATCTACATGCAAACCCCAACTCTGTCATCATAAGCAATTAAAATTTGCCTACACCTCAATTTCCTCATCCATAGAACCCAGGTCCTAGCTGTTAGGCAGGTTTGTAGTGAGTGTCGGATGTTTTATATATAAAACACTATGTTTTATGTATAAATACTACATTTTATATATGAAAACACTATGCACTGGGCATAGTGCCCAGTCTGTGCTTCACAAAGCCACTCATTGGGTTCCGGTTTCCTTATCCTCAAGATACGGCTGCCGATAACTCTATCTCATGGTTACTGCAAACATTAAGGGAGGTGGCTTGTGCACAGCCCTGGAATGTGCTGTTCCACACATTCAGACCTTTCTCCCATTGGCCACCACTCTCCCTGGGTTGTCATAATTCCAAGTAGAATATAAAAGAAGTATAAGTGGATTTAATACATTCTAAAACACTTGAAAAATACGGTACACACTAATGATTTGTTATTGCAGTTTGTCAACTTACCAATTATTACCTCTTTCCTAAAGTATGGAAGAGAGAAGGCAATCATATTGTCAGAGCCAAGGAATTAACAAGGACTGTTTCTAGTGGGAACAAGGTGCTATAGGAATGCAAGAGGGAATAATTTGACAGTGTAGGGAAATCACTGTGTCTTTATATTTAAAAGCTGTTCTTTTTTGTTCAGTGTATTTCAGTGACTTAATAGAGTGATCTTTTTACAGAAAAAAAAAAGGGAGAGAAAAAGCAATAGTATTTGGATCATGGGCTTTAACTGACCTTTTCCAATTGCCTAAGGCTGTGAATAGCTCCATGGTTTAGACAGTTGTTAAGAGCATGGTCTGTGGAGCCGTAAGTAGAGTTAAATTTCCAGGTCTGCCACTTACTATCTGTGTGACCTTAGGTAGCATGACCTTGGAGAAGTCACCTTACCTGGATAAGCTTCAGTTTCCTCTTATATGAAATAGAATAAGTGATACTTAGCCAAGAGGTTTAAATGAGATAAAGTATTTAAGACCATGGGTGCTATGCCTAACATAAACTTAAAGTAGTCCTATTTATGTATCATTTACCAAGCACCACAAATGAAAGCACCAGATTTTAACTCTAGGCAACTGTAAGATACCACCAACTTACCTGAGAGGAAACAAGAAGCTTCTATCAAATTTACAATACAATAGCCATACCATAAGGGGCATAGACCTATTGCCCTGTGTCCCACAGTTCAGGGAATCATTCTGCTTGAGGATTACCACCTCTCCACTATCCCCACCCTCTCCTTCCTCCACAAGTGCTCACAGCTGAATTGGACAATCTGCTTTTTTTTTTGTAAAGTAAATAAATATATCCCATCTCAAATTGATGTATTTTTCAGCCATGTCAATTTTTCCCAGGTAGCAGGGATAAAGGGAATGTTCTTGGCTAACAAGAAGATTGACAACCAAGTGAAGACTTTCATCACGTATAACAAAGGCCGAGACTGGCGTTTGCTGCAGGCGCCTGACACAGATCTAAGGGGGGACCCCGTGCACTGCTTACTGGTGAGTGTTCACATTGGAGAGGAATGTTCCACACAGTGAAGGGCTGGAACTGGATATTAAATAAGCAGATGAAGATCGTTCCAGGGCTTGTTGCTTAACTGGTGAACAAAAGGGGAAAGGGCTGGGAGTGAAGGCAGAGTATGTAGAAAAGGGGCGCTGTGCTGTCTTGTGTGATAAGCCAAAGAGATAAGAGGACTTGAGTAAGTTCCTTGCTCATTTCAAGGATTTTGAGTTGTGACCAGGTTCTGATGAGGACCTCAAATTGTAGTTTAAGGGAGAATGTGATCCTTTCCATCTATGGTGGGGAGATACACCCTTACTTTTGCATGAATGATTTGTTACATATCCAATGATGCATGAATTCAGCTGCAAAATTGATGAACTGACAGCAGAATGTATAGGTGTATTTTCCAACAGAGATGTTTAATCATATTTTCAGAGGAGTTTATGCCTCAAACAAGGGGTAAGAACCACTGATTTAAACCCTCACTTGTACCCTTTGTAATGTGTTCCATTCATCTATGTCTCATTCTGTATAGCTGGGATTGGTAAACCATGGCCTGTGGGGCAAATATGGCCCACCAATTGTTTTTCTAAATAAAGTTTTACTGGGACACAGTCATGTTTGTTTATAAATTGACTCTGGCTGGTTTTGCTCTAAATGACAGAATTGAATAGTTGTGGCAGGGACAATGTGGTCCATAAAGCCTATAGTATTTACTATCTGGCCCTTAAGAAAAAAAGAAAGAAAGTTTACTGTACCCTGCTTTGAAGTAAAGCTTTATTTTAGTTGCCTAACATTTGACGCTGTGTAGATAGATCCGCATGAATTTATTTCTATATATGATTATATGAAGGTGTCCAAGAGAAGGATCAGAGCTGAGTCTTGCCTTCAGGGAGTTTGCAGTCCACTTGAAAGACACTCAGTTAATAAATGAGAGAGTAGAGGGTCACATCTCACTCTTCATAGTGGTTTTGGGGCTGCCCTGTGCTTGATACATGGATAGATAGTGAATGTAGAAGGAAGGGAGGATGAGACTAATTGCAAAACAAAGTATAATTTAGTGCTAATTTCTGTGAAACAACTTATAAAAAGGAGAGATCAGTATGTAAACCTAGAGGGGAGACTTCTTAGTTTTAGTAAGAAAGTTTTGTATACACACACACACACACATGCACATATCAGTGTTTGCAGTCTTCATACAATTCTCACTTTGATGTTATCCACACTCAGCTTGCTTTGTCCCAGGAAGTCTAAACAGTCACTTTGCAGGTTCATCTCATACAGCTGTAGGCGGCTCACCCTTGTACTCGAGAAGATGCCAGCAGCCATAGCTTGACCTTATTAGTTGCAAAGGATATCACAGTTGTCACTGTGCATCAGGAAAGCGGGTTAAAATTCAGCCTCCCACTCAGCTACCATCCTTATTACTGGCAACTTACAGTGGGGTCGGGGGGGGGGGTAGTAAGTGCACAAAGCCAGTGACAGTAAGTAAATGTAACAGTTATTTATTGAATACCCACTGTATACAGGGTATTCATTGTCCAGGAGCTTTTTAAAAAACTAGAGCCACCTTCCAAGTTTAGCTATTCCAAGTCGGGGCATTGTGGTATTTAGCCAAAGAAGCATGGGATGCACCAGTGCTTCAACATGGCCCTCCATCCCACCGTGCATTTTGGAGATAAAATGCCCATGAGAGCGAATTAACCATATCACCTGACGAGGCTTGCCTGTGACCACTCTGGCATCATAAATGCGTGGGTGGAAATGCCTCTGACACAAAGCACTTAGTGAAGGGCCCCCTGTTACAACTTCAGCCCAGTTTTAGGAAGTCTTATTGCCATGCCTCCAAAATATAAACGCAGTATCAACTTGTTTACCCATCTCTACTGGGACTGTTCCAATCTAAGCTGCCATCATTTCTCACCTGCCCTGGAATGAAAGGCTCCTAACTGGTCCTCCCATCTCTACCTGGCAATCTCTTCTCCACACAGCAACCAGCACGATCTTTCTTTTTCAATCCAACTTTACTGAGGTAAAACATACATAGAAAATACCCACTTTCGGGGCGCCTGGGTGGCTCGGTCGGTTAAGTGTCCGACTTCGGCTCAGGTCATGATCTCACGGTCCGTGAGTTCGAGCCCCACATCGGGCTCTGTGCTGACAGCTCAGAGCCTGGAGCCTGTTTCAGATTCTGTGTCTCCCTCTCTCTCTGCCCCTCCCCTGTTCGTGCTCTGTCTCTCTCTGTCTCAAAAATAAATAAACGTTAAAAAAATTAAAAAAGAAAAGAAAATACCCACTTTCAGAGTATAGTTTGACGAATGTTGACAAATGTTATGGACCTATGTAACCACTACCACAGTCAAGATAGAATATTTTCATCACTCAAAACTTCCTTTGTGTCCCTTTGCAGTGAGTTTTCACACACCCAGTCCTAGGCAATCACAAATCTGCTTTCATTTACTATAGATTAGATTTCTCTTTTCTCAAATTTTATGTCAGTGAGATCAACTTGAGCTTTAAAAATTCAGATCTTGTTCTTAAGGTTTCTAATGACTTTCTAATTCAGGTAGAATAAAGTTCAAGTACATTACCATGGCCTGCCAAGTCTCATATGGTCTGGCCCCTGTTTTCTTCTTCTGCTTGTTCTCCCGCCTCTCTCTCTCTCCTTCTCTACATAGTCCATTGTGGGGGAGGACAGCACTTTTTTGCATACCTTTAACTCACCCTGCTCATTTATGTCTTAGGCTCTGCATTCACCATTATTTCTCTTAAAATGCCTTTTCCCTCGTCTGGCTTTTTCTTGGCATTCAGATCCTTGCCGGATTACCTTAATCTAAGAGGCTTCTTAAGTTTTCTCTAAGAGTTGACTCAACTCTTTTTTATCCATGATCCTTCTCGTTCTCTGAAATTAGCACATATGTTTGTTGACTGTCTTGCCTACCTTCCCCTGCTCAAATATGAGCTCGAGTATAGGAACTGAGCTGTCTTTTGGCCACTCCAAAGAATAAGCTCAAGAATCTTACCTGCCACGTGGTAGGTGTTCAGCATGTGTTGTTATGGGTGTTGTTTGTCTGAAGTCGATGTTCCACTGACAGGTGTTGGTTGAGTTTCACATTTCAACTTGAGTGGAAACTTTCCCTTGCCACTGACAGCCACACAGAGGGATTCATAATATCCATCCCTGAAACTAAGAGGCCTAGGTTGACCCCACAGTTAAGAAAATCAGTAGGCTCATTAAGATCCAGGAGAGATGAATTAATGGGCTCTAAATGTATGGCACCCAGGAGTCTTTGGCCTGCCTCCCTCATTAACTCTCTGATGTAGTTTCAATCTGAGTTTTAGAAAACACGCTGAGGAAAGGCAATGGCAAAGGGAGTGGGGAGCAGGGACCAAAATCACTTATAAAAATCTGCCAAAGGCACAAAATAGAAAAGAAAATCTTTGAGCTACAGGAGACCCAGACTGTTAAGAACCTTCTTTATGCTTGGGAGCTGGTGGCAGAGAGGAGATAAAAAGTGATTTTAGATTGTGAGTACTTGGAAAGTGACAGTGTCACCAAAAGCACAGCCTAGTGATTAGAAAGGAGATTTTCCAGCAGGGCTGTTACAAATGTGGAGTGGAGCAGGTTCAGAATTACAGCCCCAAACGGAATGTTCCTGGTAAAATGTATTCTATAGAAATAAGACATCCAGAGTAATTTGGGGCTGTATTTTTGGGACTTTTAGACTGATTGCCTGGAGGGCTCAGCTAGGATTTCTTTTCTCTGAAGAGTGCATTGTACACTTAGATGGGGTATTACAGGTCATGGTCCACCTGCCACCAAAGCCTCAGAATTGGGTTCCCAAGAGGCGAGATGTGAGCTGAGCCTGTGACAAATCCTGGGTCCCTAGGGAAAGCAGAGTGTTCTGTAGAGAGAGGCTGTGACTTCTTTATGGATTCAGTTGACAGTTCTCTAGTGGAGCTAAGCAGCCAGCTACCCCCAGGAGATTCTTGACTCTGCTTTCTGCTCCTTTGCACTGGCTGTGACTCCCCACGCTGTGCTGGATTGGAGTGCAGCTCAATGCCCCCAGACTCAGCCTGTTGGTGCAGAGCCCTGTCTCTCCCAGGCTGTTGACTCTTTACTAAGAATCTAATGGATTTCTAGCTCCAGTTCAGGGTCATAAATAGCACAAATGTGTGAGTTCAGGTGTGGATTTGGAGAATACTGTTTAAGACCTTAGCTGCTGCCTTATTGATAAAAGGTCTGATTTGGCTTTTCAGTACAATACTCGGATTAGGGGCCCTAGGGATAAGGGTACCATGAAGATGAGACCCAAAGGCTGTCAGTGCAGAGGATGGGGAATAGAGGAGGTAGAATGAGATGCTGGTTGACTCTTAAATAATCTCACCGTTTTTTAGTTGATTTAATTCATGGTGGGGGGCATATTTCCTGTCATTTAGTAATTTTCCATTGGTCAACCACAATGCTCAGAAGATAGTAGCTGGTTAATGGATCGGTTAAATCCAACAGACATTTATTGAACACTTACAATGGCCAAAGGATTTTGTTGGTTAAAATAAGAAATATAAGAATAAGACAAGAGAAAGGTAACTTGGAGCTAGAGGTCCACAATGGGCTTTAGGAATCTGTGAATTCCCTAAAATTGAACATTAAACTCGGTGCGCATATGCCTTTGTGTAATTTTCCTTGGGATAGAGTCCTTAACTTGCCTCAGATGCTCAAAATCTGAACCTGTTCCTGAAGAGATTAAAGACGAGAGATCTAGTTGCTTCTAGTATTGACCAGTTAATGATATGCCATGCCCTGTGACTGTGTGTGAGTAAATACACAAAGGATGGTTTCCAAACATGTATGCTGCACCCTTCATTGTCTGTAAGTCAGCTGCTAGGCCTTGGTGGTTTCAAGGTACAGTTCTGTATTTTCTTAATGTGGAAAGATAAGGAAAATAGATGCCTTTGTGACAAACTGTACTTTGACTCTTCCGAATTGGAGATAACTCTGCAAAGATACTCCGGTATTTCTGACATGGTAGGTAATGGGAGAAAAGAAGGGAAGAAGGCTGGAAAGAAGGAAGGAAGGGAGAGGTAGACAAAGTGCCCCTGCCTGGGCAAAATGTGCATAACAGTTAGCGAGCCCTGTCCTGTGTCCTGCAGGAATTGGCAGTGGCATTATAATAAACCTCTCTATTAAGTTTTGGTGATTTGACTTTGACAGATGTTCAAAGCTGGTCAGGTAGAAAAGTTTAACTTAAAAAAGTAAAGATAAACCACTTAACATTGTTTTTCTTTGAGCATTGATGTAGGCTCTATAACTTCCTTGCACAAATGGAAGAAGGAAAAAAGAAAAGCCACAGAATATTCTCCTCACACCAGCTGGGGGCAATCCAGTACTACAAATGTGAGAGTGGAGGAAAAAGTGCACCAGAAAGAGCACGTCTAATGTTGCTGCTACCGCCTGAACTGGTGTCTTTTCTTCTCAAATTAATTTATCTCGGGGCTCTGAAAGCCATAGCAACAGAGCAGTGCTGAGGTGACCAAGCCAGAATACCCTCTGTTCTTTGGAACAGCCAGGACCAGATATCAAATAATCCTTGATCAGGCCGGGTGGAGAGGGAGCATCACAATCTTCTAGACTGTTGGGTGGTGAAGTAGGTGGCAAGCATCTGGTTCAAGATTGCAAACCAGGTGCTCCCTTAGCCAGGGATGTTCCCTCTGTGGGGGACACAAAAGTCCCTCCATAAAGCCCATGGGACTAGGCTAATTCCCCTAAGAGTTATGCATGTCTTGGAATGCCATGGCGATAGTCACATTAATCTGATTATGTGGTTTATAAATAAACCCAGGATACTTCTGGCATTGTTCCTAGGTCAATTCCTGTTTTCAAAAGGTCTTTCAAGTCCTAACGTAAAGCATTGCTTCATGTTTTGAGCATTTATTGACTGCCTTTTTTAGATTCTGTTCTGGGTTCCACAGAAGACTCAAAGTAGCACTTAAAGTTTTCTCTTTGTTTGTAGACTTTCTCTCTTAGGGAGGTGGTTTCTTATTTGTTGAGTTTATCTCTTAGGGAGATAAAACTGTAGGTACCTCAGACAGATAAGACAAGATTGCAAGTGGTCAAGTAAACAGCTGTAAATCAGAGAAGGAAGGGAACCTGATAGGCTGTCGTTGTCAGGAAAACTTTCATGGAAAAATGGTTTGATATCTCTTCTTTATCCTGTCTTAGCATCTATCTGAGTGCAACGCAACACTGTCCTGGAACTTCTGGAACATGTAGCAGTACCCGTCCTTGTCTTCTTCTTGGGCAAAAGGAAGCCAAGCATTTAGTTCCCACTGATTCTTTTTATTTGTATTTTTAATTTTTTTTTCATATTTATTTATTTTTGAGAGAGAAAGAGCACAAGCAGGAGAGGGGCAGAGAGAGGAGACACAGATTCTGAAGCAGGCTCCAGGCTCTGAGGTGTCAGCATAGAGCGCCATGTGAGGCTCAAACTCACAAACTAGAAGATGAGCCAAAGTCAGACACTTAACTGACTGAGACACCCAGGCGCGCCCCCCGGCCCCCCCCACCTCGTGCCACTGATTCTTTTTATAAGGGAAGCCCTCCTTCGTCTTATGGAACATTATAAAGTAAAAATTCCTTTTGTGAAAACTTTCTATGAAATCTCCATGCAAAACTGGTCTTTATTACTATCTTTCTCCCTTGAGAGTTTACCTTCTGTGTTGACCGTGAGGAAGGCCCAGTTGTGACCCACGGTTTTATTTCACCAGTATTTTGGCTGCTTTTCTTCCTGAGATTCATTTGTTGTTTGTCATTTACTCTATCCTATATAAATTTAATCACTGTATCTCTGTAGCTTTCTGAATATCTGCTGGCTGAGACTTACGGAGCAGAATGAAAATAATAACAGAGATACATTGGTGATTCCAAAAACTCAAGTCGATAAGATTAGAAAATAATCTTTTTGAGAGATGAAAAGAGATGTGGGTTCAGACACAAACTTGTAGTTTTTGACAACTCAGTACCAGAACTATTTTAAATGAAACTCGTGTAAGATTTATTATCCTGTATTTGAAAACTGTTGATAGCTTCATCAGAGAATTTGATCGAGGTTGTTACACACAGACATCGAGTCCCTTAAATTTTCATTTGAATTGTTATTACCAGTACATTTTGTCTACAGGTATGACTTTTATATTGAATAATACTGATCCTGATAATTCCCTGACATGGATACTATGTCAGTCATCTGACAGATGTTAGGACAGTTTCACACGCAGCTTCTTCTGTACAACAGAGACCAAGTTCTCCCGTGGAGGGTGGCTGGGAGGTGCCATCTGACTTCTTCAGAACCCTCCCAGTCTGACCAAACCTACTTTTCAGACTTCATATCCATCCTTCCTCCTTACTATAACCTGGCTGCCTACTGTATTATAGCTAAACTCATTCTGCTTCTTTTCTTTGTTACTGATATCACTTAGGCCTGAACTATCCTTCATCCTCCTGAACATCTCACCTGCTGTTCATATTCTACACATCATTGCCTCAGGCACCATTTTCTCCCCAAAGCCTTTTTCTGATCCAGCGTTGAACATAGTTGTGTCAGCCTCTCAAACTTCATATTCCATCTGTATTGATCTTATGACTGTTAAAATAGTCTCTCTTTATGGTAATCAATAGAAAGATCTTAAGCTATATATCTCATAATGGCAAAGACCAAAATTTAGTCAGTGTAAGTCTTTCATAAGCTACATCTCGTGTTTTTCAGATAGAGTACTGAAATATTTCTTGAATGACCAAATGGCAATCAAGGCAGTAGAATAGGCCTAAATCAAAGGGGCCCCCACCTTCACCAATTTGGCAGCTGTCTTATACTTAGTGGACCCCAGGTATCTGTGGAATGAAAGGTGTGTGCATAGATGGATGGATGAATGGGATGGATGGATGCCCTGAAACTGGACTTTAGATGACCTTTTTGATCATGTGCTTTCATGACACTCATTTCTCCTCTTCTCAGCCCTACTGCTCACTGCACCTTCACCTGAAGGTCTCTGAGAACCCCTACACCTCAGGGATCATCGCCAGCAGAGACACAGCCCCCAGCATCATAGTGGCTTCAGGTAAGCAGCTTGCCTGGTTGGCTTGCTGTGCAAGATTGCATTTATTTTCACAAGCTAGATATCTGTGCTGGAAACTTAATGAGTAAGCAAAAAGATATTTTGAAAGTCAACCTAAAGCCATTGACCCCGAAGCAACTCTGCAGAAAAACCCTGCTCAGATACAGTGTTTACAGTGTAAGTCCATCTCGAGCAGTGGAGATGGCCATTACAGCCCATTGTTAGCTTTTGTGAAAAGCTCCTTTCACTACTGATGATGTGCTCTTTCTAGGTAACATAGGTTCCGAATTGTCAGACAGCGACATCAGCATGTTTGTCTCTTCAGATGCAGGGAACACCTGGAGGCAGGTGAGAAAGTATCCTGGGTCAAGTTGCTGCAGTTTAAATGACATAAAAATTGTTCAACTGGGTTAAATTCTGAGAACTCATTCAGCTGTACATAAATCCTAAAGCTTGTCAATGTGTTTATTTTCCTGTTTTGTTTTATGAGAGTCTTAAAGTTTAGCAAATATTTGTGCAATTTGTTTGTTTTGTCATTCAGTAAAAATGACCCTTTTTCAGAGTCTCTATGTAAGAAAGCTTATAAGTGACAATGAAACCAAATCGGATCTGACAGAATTTTTTTCCATAAAAGGAAACCAGGATCCTAAAGAGTTTATCATATTGGGAACATGGAAGCTGGAGGGTAGATTGTATACCCAGCACTGAGCTTCCCCCATAAATTCCCCTTGCCTCAGAGTCAGAATATAGAGGAAAGCAATGATTCTGAAATAGCCATTACCCAGGTGGTGTTCTGAAATGTCTATATGTTATGTGCAGAAGACAGAGTCATAACCATCAGGGTGCATATGTTAGGAAAAGTAGAATTGGAATCACTGTAAACCAACATGTTTAGCTTAAATGCTTCCTCTCTTTCTTCTAAATGAAAATTAGATACCCATAGCTTATAAAACAGGCATTTAATGAGATTTAGCAATCATAACAAGATATGTGCCTAATGCACGGTTGTTACACTTCAATAAATATGTTTTAATAACCTACTGACGTTTAATTATCATACAGTAACTAGCCCTGTAAATTGAAATCTAATGCACAGGTAATCACACAGAAGTGAGAACTCCCTGCTTTATGTTTTAGATAGAGATGCCCATGTTATAGTCCAAGTTACCATTTCCTAGCTTCTGACCCCTTATGGACCCTCTGTATGATTCACATGGTTTGAGGAGAACAAGGCAGGAAAGATGTTTGCTTAAAAATCCCCAGGGCTATTGCTGGAGCCTGCTTCAGATTCTGTGTCTCCCCCTGTCTCTGCCCCTCCCCCACTCATGCTCTGTCTCTCTCTGTCAAAAATAAATAAACATTAACAAAATTTAAAAAAAAAATAAAAAGAATCCCCAGGGCTAGTGATCTTGGAGGTATGTAGGAACATGGACTATTAAGCTTCCTCTGGAGAATAGCTCGAAAGCCAGGATCCCATTTTGTTTCTTCCAACACCCCAAACAAAGAAAAGGACTTTTTACATCCTGGGGGTACATCCTGGGGGTAATCCTGGGGTACGTCTTAGATATAAGAAATAAACAAAGGGAAAAACAATCATGTCTGTAGTGTAACTGCAGACAAGGTGACACCAACAAAGCAATTATGAAAAAACAGCGCATATCTCATATAGTGAGGACACGAAACTTGTTTGTAGCCCATCTCCATTTGACTTCAAATTGGTTTCTCCACTTTTGGAGAAAAACCTAAATGACGCGTGTACCCAAAGATGATTCCATTTGGATCAGAACTCCTATATGGCTTGCTAAAGAATCTATGAATTGAACCAGAACAGCTTTCCTCTGAAATACTTGGAAATAATTACATCTGGAAAGGGCCCTATAACTCCGCAGGTCTCAGACCCGTGAATTACTACACACATGGTCTTGGGTAAGTCACCACATCTCTCTAAACCTTAGTTTTCTCATCTGTAGAAACGAGAATGCTGGGGTAAAGTATCTCTAAGGCTTCTTCCATCCAAAGATGTTACACAATATGATGGTTACCCTGCATTCTGAGAAGTGGGTCCTAAGTGGGAATCAACAGAACTTGCCATAAAAATATGGGAATAGAAGCATGAATACATAACTATTAATTCTTCAGGTTCATTTGTGGTGCACCTAAAATCATTTTGTACAGTGCCAGTGGTATATGCAGCCCACCTTGGGAAGCATTATTTATAAGTGTCTTTCCAAAGAGGTGGGGACACGTTGGTGTATCATGGGAAGGACTTTTCCTCCTCATATGAAGGCTAATTCTCTGAACTCTGGGTGTGTGTCCATGTGGATGTTTTCCTCTTGCAGATCTTTGAAGAAGAGCACAGCGTTTTGTATCTGGATCAAGGTGGAGTCCTGGTTGCTATGAAGCACACGTCTCTCCCGATTCGACATCTCTGGTAACGGCACTGATCATGAGTTATGCACCCGATGGTTCCATACTGCTAAGACCGGTTGAGGAGTCAGGCTATCAGTTGGTGACGGTGTTTGCAATAAACTGTCAAAGTCTACTAGAACAGCATTTATGCCTTTGCTCTATTAAAATAAGACATCGCCAGCGGTTTCACAAGAGGAGGAAAGGAGACAGAGAGAAGGAGGGAAGGAGGTGGGGGTAGGGCTGGAGGGAAGGATATTGAGAAAGACCGAGATTCTACCCCTGAGAGAAGAGCTGCATTATGGTTTTCAAATATGACAGTGCCCTCCCCAGTACCTTATTCTTTGAGCACACTTGTGGGTACAGTGGTGTGTCAGGTAAAATAGGTAGAAGTCAAGAGAGGCTTAACGTGTGTCCGTTATGTGTGTTCTGCACAGAGATCAGCAGTTCAGGGCAAATCTGTCCCTATCTCATTTCCCCCTGATTCTATTGGGGGAAGGAGGTTACCAGTCTGCACCTCTACCGGTAGGTCTTGCCCAGATGGACATTTAAGGCCTAACTTCCAGAATGGTTCTAGTAAACTCCTTCATCTCTGTTTTTGAAAAGGGCTCTCTCCACAGCGCAAGCTTGTTCAAAACCAAAAGCCTGATTTTCCGCCTGGTGTGAGTTACTTAGGAGACTGAAGAGAAAACTGTGGAAATAAGAGAAATGGAGGCTTAGCATGGGGGAAGGCATCCACAGGGAAACACAGAACAAAGGAAACATCCTGGGTGACCTTCAGAGTTGCAGACTTCTCTTACTCGCAAGAGCCAGTCCTGTACCCATTCACTCAAGGAGTCAGCCAGGATGCAAAACAGTGTTAAGAGGGAAGCCACCAAGGGTTTGATCTCTTGGAGGCAGCTGGTTCAAGTCCATCTAAGTAGGTCTTACAAGGCCATTGCTCTTCAGAATCACCAGTAAGACTTGCTGCTAGATTGCACTGAGGTTTTGGAGAGAGTCACATTGAGATCTAAGATCTAATAAAATATCCAAATTTAAAAAAAATTCTATCAAAGACTTATTATCATTCTGATTTCATGCAGCTCTCCCCTTATGGCTGTTATAATACATCTGGGTCCCGAATCGCTTGGCTAACTGTATTTCTACCTTCTGATGTAATTAAGAGTACGTATTCACATAAAAGGCTCACTTTGACAGTGTCCCCAGTACTTTTAAAATGTATTCTTCCCTGGCTGATAGTATTTTTCCTCTGAAAGGATTTTTTTTTCTTTTGAGATCTGATGCCTGTTATTTTTTTCTTTCATTAGGTTGAGTTTTGATGAAGGGAGATCTTGGAGCAAATACAGTTTCACATCTATTCCACTCTTTGTGGATGGGGTTTTGGGCGAGCCTGGGGAAGAGACTCTAATCATGACGTAAGTGGAAAACTATGATGTCCTCTAGTCTTAATAGAAATCCAGGAATATGTTGTTTTTAGCAAAGCCTATTCACTTTGCTACTCTTATATTTGAAATTGCTAGCAAGGTCAGTACACCTGACTTCATGATTCCTCCGCAAAGGGGAAAGAAAAATGTGGGCGTGGCCAATTTCTTGGCTCTTTACTAATTAGGAGACCCATACTGAGGACTGGCAGCACAAGGGCACAGTCTATTTTTTCCTATGCTGAATGGGTTTAGGGAAATTAGAAATTATTATTTCAACAGAAAATAAAACTATAAATTTAAAACTTTAGTAATAAACTCAATATATAGAAAATCACAGGCATATAAGAATGATTTCACTTTAAGGCAGAATGCAGAGCTTGATCAAAACCCCACAAAGGATTTTATTTTTCCCTGGCTCTTTACCTAACCCAATTGTGAGGCGTATTAGGAAAACTGTGAGAACAATCTGTTCTTGTGAAATTGCATTTGCACTCATTCTTGTCTGGAAAGTGACGATCATTAATTTGTGAAAGACTTGATTAATGAGTTGCCTGCTTAAGGGTTTCAAAACATGAGCTTTGAATTTGAAATATGAAACGGTGAGTTTTTTTTTCTTCCCCTGGAAAATTAGACATGGAAAACAGAGAGAAGGTTTTAAAGTAGTCGACCTTGTGATCAAAAATCATAGTGAATAGTTGGTACATTTTCTAATTTTTTCTTCCCCTTTTTTAAAGATAGAAAAGATCAACATAAATTTAATATGCCTAATAGCTACCCTTTGCCCCTGGTATACATGGCTCAATTAGCAATTTGTTCCATAATTTATCTTTATTCAGTTTTCATATTTGCAAAACTCGGATGAAAAAACACTGACTGAAAAGGCTACTTTGTGGCTTTTATCCGCGGATATCTATGGTTGGTGATTCAAATGCCTCATTATATACCCGAATTTCTCTGAATAAGGAGAGTGGAGTGCACAGTGTAGGAAGCAGTTCTAACTAGTTGGCCCCATTGACCACATTCCCTAGGGACTGGTGGGAAGGTAAAATAGCATGGAAACCATGGGAACCAGGTATATTAGCAAGAGAACCTACAAGTGTAATCTTGGACCACATAGAATGCAGCATTTGTAATGTTTTTCTTATTTTCTTTTTTCTTTTCTGTCAACCAACCATTCTTGTGGTACGATACGCACAAGTGGGTTTTTAAGTCAGACACCCTGTGTTCTGAATCAGCCAGGTCTTAGTTGTTTCTTTGCATATTAACAATGCTCTCTTGAGCCTGAAATTACACAGATGTGATAGGGTGCCAATAATAGTAACCCTCCTCATACATGTGCTTTGAGGATTGACTGATATGATCAATGTAACATGTTTAGCATCATACTAAGTTCATAGCAAACACCCGGCAAATGCTAGCTATGCGCCCTGTTACTCTTGTGATTATTTTTATCATTTTGAACTCTGTAGAGTGTTTGGACACTTCAGCCACCGCTCCGAATGGCAGCTGGTCAAGGTGGACTACAAGTCCATTTTTGATAGACGGTGTGCCGAGGAGGACTACAGACCCTGGCAGCTGCACAGCCAGGTAGGACGAGGACAGCTGAGGTTAAGTCCTGGGTGGAAGGCATGGGTCATGTTGGGGGAAAGCTGGCCATTAAAATGTAGGAATAGGGGGTTCTCTAGGTTACAGTGCCCATCTACCGCTTTCTTGCATGTTTTGTGTTCCACAGCGGTGAGCAAACTCAACATTTATAGCTTGTGGTGAAGTAATTTCTTTTTTTTCTTTATTGTCCTAGGAGATAATGAGATAAAATTCAAATGTGCTTGGCTTAGACTTACAACTCAAAATGAAATACCAACTCAGCATGCAGATCCAAACATAATTTATCTGAGCATGTCATATGGTTGCAGGGTAGGGGCAGGGGTGACAAAAGGATCTTCGGTTTTATCTAGCAATGCAGAGATGTAAAATAATAAAATTATGCACGGTGAGCAGTGCCAGTAAAATCCTCTCCTGTTGCCCTGTGATTCCCTGGGATTGGGTAGTGCCTCTTGCCTCCTCCAAAGGTACTCTCGGTACAAGGGGGCAGAATTATTAATAGGAAACTTTCCTTCATTCTGGCCCCTCCCCTGATCAGCTCGTATCAGAATGCTCGGCCAAAAGCATTTTTCTGTTGATTTCCCAAGGTGGAAGTCATTCTACAGGTCTCTCTGAGGACATGGCAGAGGTTCTCACTGCACAGCCACCGCCATACTCAGGGAGGAACCCATCGTCTCCCCAAACCTAGACTAAGTACACTTGACCCTTGAACAACAGGGGTTTGAAATGTGCTGGTCCACTGACAAGAAGACTTTTTTTCAGTAAATACAGTACAATGCTTTAAGTGTATTTTTCTCTTACTTACGATTTTCTTCATAACATTTTCTTTTCTCTGGCTTACTTTATTGTAAGAACACCACATGTAATACACATAACATACAAAAGATGTGTTATTCAACTACTTATGTAATCAGTAAGGCTTTCAGTCAACAGTAAGCTATTGATAATTAAGTTTTGGGGGAGTCAAAAGTCACATATGGATCTTTTTACTGTGCGAGATGGTCAGCACCTCTCACTCCTGTGTTGTTCAAGGGTCAAAGTAATATATTTACATATAGATGTGTCGTGGAGCCAGTTAAAGTGAATTTGCTCAAGAAACACCGTGTATACTAGCCTGGACAAAACTTTTTTCCGTCCTTGAGACACAAAGAAAGCTGCGTTTGACAGTAAGGGCTGCATCAGTTAGCATCATATACTCTTCGCAGACTCAGTAATAAAAGTATTATGCACATTGCTGTTACTTTCCCTTTTGAGATGTGCAATCACTATGCTATTCAAAGCTTTTATTTATTTTGTAGAGAAATACTGAGTTTACTTCTCTCACTTGTCTGATAGTTGGACATAAAATCATTGCCATAAAGCTGTGTGGGCAGAGGCATAATAAATTGGGACAAATGGATCTTTATACTTCTTAGGAATACCCTTCTTTCATATGCTCATAAATGACCAAATGCATAAATCTTTTATTACAGAAGAATTAAACTTAATTACCAGAGATTTCTTGGCAATACATTTGTTATAAGCTGAGTCTTGGCTATCTGTGTGTCCCTCATAGCACTGGACCTCAAACCTCGCCAGGTAAAGGTTTGCTGAATGCATCAGGAGTGAAGGATGGTTTTTGACACACCCTCACTGCTTCTTAGGATTGCATTTATAGTTGCATTCTACACCAGAGTTCTCGACATCAAAAAGAAAATGCCATTAGTACAAAGTAGGTGACCTATGTCCACATTACACTAAGGTTTGAGAACATCTCTCTGAATGTCCTGAATTGAAGTAGGGAAGGTCCAAGTGATGTGCCCAACTGAGTGAGATCCTTGTCTCCTTACAGGGGGAAGCATGCATCATGGGAGCAAAAAGGGTATATAAGAAGCGAAAATCAGAGAGGAAGTGTATGCAAGGAAAATATGCAGGAGCTATGGAATCTGAACCTTGTGTCTGCACGGAGGCCGATTTTGACTGGTAAGCTTGTGCTGATACTCAGTGTATCAAATCTGTGTGAGTCTTAATGAAAGCTGAGGTTTGAAATAATAGTGACATATACAGAGCTAAGTGACAAGCCTCGTATTCTTATGAAATTACCTTTGGAGGACAACATTTATTGGTTATGTGCATGTGTATATGAAAAAACTAGGAATTTCTTTGGACTGAAAGAGGATTCAGAAGATGTCTTGTAGCTATCCCCACATGTTTGCTAGATCTCAGGACAAAAAGGGAGACCAGATCCCCCCTTGAGTTGCTTCAGACCACAGCACTGAAAACAGTAAGTTGACTTTTCAGAGAGCAGATATATTTGTGCTCAAGGTAAAAACTTCCTACAATCTAGGTTCCTAGTAGTGGAACAATGAGCTTATAAAGCAGTAAGTTTGCTGTCACTGGGAGTTTTCAGTCAGTGGTTAGTTAGCTGATGATTGTGTATGCAAGCTATGGAAGACTTTTCTGATTTCAAGGCAAGGATTCAGTGGCATTGGCAGTCTATGGCTCTGTGGACGTGGTGGTATGGGAGACCTCTCCCTTTACCAGGATTAAGCTAGTATAAACCAGAAAAGTACTGAGATACTTGAGCACGATAGCATTCTTCCTGAAGCATTTGATAAGCAGAAAGCTAGCCTGTGTTGTCAGAGATGCCCTTACTTTGTTCCAGGTCAGTGTTGGCATTCAAATGAGGTTGGAAATTATTAAGGATGAGTAGGTGGTAACTCCCTTCATCATATCCATCTCATTTTCTGTTCCTTTTTCCTTTCTTCTTTTTTTTCCTTTTTCCTTAAATTTATTTATATGTTTTGGTTTAGAGAAAACAATTGTTAAATATATATGCCAATGTTAAGTGATTAAAACTTGACGTGCATAAGGAACCAGAGTTATTCCTTTAACATTGGATATCTACCTATGTAGCAATCATAGATCACTTATCTGACCGTCAAAATATCAGTGCTGGGCTGAGATACTGTGCACATAACACATCATATAGCTTAGAAAATGGAAGTCTTCTCTCATGGTAGACCTCTGGAAACATCCTCTGATTGACTAGTTCTGTGCAGGCCTGCCAAAATTGGCCACCAGGTCTCAGACCAATAACCCAGGGCTGTTTCCCTCTTTTGGTAGACAAGGCAAGCCAAGAGCCAGTGCTAGATCTCTTGGGCTCAGCCAGAGGACAAGAGAACTTCAGTTACATTGGAGCTCACAAGTTATTCTGCTGGGGCCTCCGCAGCTGTAACTTCCATTGTAGCCAGTGCAACATTATTACAATGATAAAAAATATATTTTTCCTGCCCTACCTTTCAGGACTGACACCCTGAAATGCATTCATAAGGAAAACTTCCATGGAATTTTAAAGTCATTTATCTCATCCTTCTTTCCAACTGTTTCTCCCTTATCCCCTCTATTCAAAGAGGATTTGTAAAGGATGACATTTTATCTTAGTCATTTAGCTTTGGCCTTACCAAATAGTCATTCCTTTGTAAAGAGCAAATGTATTCTAGTAGAAAACCAAAGAGAAAAAATGAGATGAGATGTCTTGATTCCCTGATGTCTCCTGGAAGTGTGGGTTTTGGGGCAATCTTTTCCACAAGGTTCCACAGTAAATGAGTCTTTTGTTATTGTCATGTGTTGTTTTTCTTCTTCCATTGTAAGCTAATCTAGAGTAAAAGGAACACAGGGTAAGGAAGGCAATTAGGCTTTGCCCTTCCCGTATCTCTGCCTCCCCTACAGTGTTGGCCCAATTCTTATATTCATTTGTGACTGGAATCTACCTCTAACTGAAATGTATTCTGAGAAGTGGTCAATGAATCATAAACGAGGCCATTGCAAGGTTTTCTGGTCAAAAAAAAAGGGGGTTTTGTTACTGCATGATTTCTAAAAATATTTTGGAAGACTCACCATGACTTTGTTGAGTTTCTACCAGTAGCCAAAGCCTCCATGAGTCCACTTGCCTATAGCATAATGAAAGGTGGTTGTCACTAAATGTTCCCTCTCGGCTTGGCTCTCCCCTGGACGTTCCCCCAGATGACCTTGCCTGCCATCCCCAGCACTTGTAAAATAATTCCCTGAAATGAACACCGGGTATCCTGCAGGCAGCATTTCTGAAGTCTTCCTCTCCATGCTGTGTTGAACCAGCACCAAATCCAGCTGATATGTGCAGGATTCTAAGTGCCAGCTGCCTGGTGACAGGCCCCATGGCTAAGCCTGTTTCTCCCTTCCCGACCCTTGTGTGCCAACATCTCACCTCCATCACACAGATGGGCCGATTCATACTAATGCTTGCTGGTGACTGCCTGTGATTTGTCTGTGCATGTGGAGGTCAATTTGTTGTCAATCTCTGTGCCCAAGTTCATCCTCCAGAAGCCAAGAATATCAGGCCACACAGAGGGCTCTGGAACCAAGAAACAGAGGAGGCTGGGAGAAAAATCTTTGACTCTTGCCAAGCAAGAGAGAGGCTTTCAAGCCGTCAGTCTCCACTGACAATGCTAACTGACTAGGACAAAATTTTCCTCAGAGAAATGCTCATGACATTCCTGAAGGACATTTCCTTTTCTGCTGTGACTTTGAAGCATATGGCTTGTGCACAGAGAGACCTGGCTCAGCTCTACTTGGTAGATCCAGATGTCTTGGAAAAGCACCCCAAAGACATCACCAGTAATGGGAATCGTACCACATGTGGCTGTGTTTGTGTCAGTGATGTTGACACTGAGGGTTGAGCTCCCACCACTGTGTGTTTTCTCTTTGTAGCTGTCTTGGGGCCCAGCCACCATCAGTGTTATGTATTCTCCTAATGAGAACATAATCTGCTCTCTCAGCTTAAAGCCGTTTAATTGGAACTATTGGTCATTGAGTCTTCATCTCTACACAAGCATCTCTGTTGCTTTCAAGTTATCTCTTCCGGCATTAGCCTGGGTAATTGACAGATATTCCACAGGGGAAAAAACACTTCCATTTTTGGAAAGGTATTGATTTGGTGAACTCTTGTTTGTTGACCACTTGGCTAGAGTAGAAGTTGGCTGTGGACTACCATGAAACCATTCTCAGTAATTTTGCCACCTACTGACAGGTTTCTTTTGGCCCTTCCCCCCACAGTGACTACGGTTATGAGCGACACAGCAATGGTCAGTGTCTGCCAGCATTTTGGTTCAATCCGTCTTCTCTGTCAAAGGATTGCAGCTTAGGACAGAGTTATCTCAACAGTACCGGGTGAGTTTCTGAAGTGATGACCTTGAGAGGTCAATCTCTGCTGTTTTTCAGCCTGTGTGAAACGTACAGAATTACTCCTGCTTGAAGACCAGGGCTTTTGCTTTACAGCACGATTTATTTGTTTTTCGTCCTTTTAGTAATGTGGCACAGATTTGTGTGAATAGTACAAATTTCGTCTGAGAATGAGACCCCACTTGCAAATAAAGAAACAAAATGGGTTCCTTGGATGGAGAAGATGATGATGATTATAATAAGTTTCTTCATTTTAGGATACTTCATTTCAGAACTATTTCTGTGAAACTGCCCTTTAGTCTCACTGCATCTCTGTGAAGAAGGCCAAGTAAATATTTCATAGGTGCACTTCCTGTTTTATCGATGTGGAACATAGAGCGAACAAAGAAGCTCAGTGACTTATCACAAGTATAAAGCTGTTCGTGGAAGTGTGTTTCTTTTTCTTTCTGTGTCCAGTCTTGACACATTTAAGGCATACATCCTGATCTTTGTAAATCTGGAATTACATTCTAAAAGTTTGTGTTTAATGTTCTGTGTTGTGGGGCTTATCCAATATCATCTAAGAAATACCATAAAAGAAAATATTTCATGACTTTTCCACAAGTGTAGTTGTTGTGTATAGACTTTAAAAATAGTATACAGAACTTATTTGGATTCTACTCCAAACATTATGTATAAAAACATCTTTCAGCCATTTGGAGAAATTGAATATGGACTGGTGATAAGGTGTTATATTCATCAGGGACAGAGAAACAGAACAAATAGGAAATTACATACATATATATGCATATATATATACACATGTATATACATGTACATATATGTACGTGTGTGTGTGTGTGTGTGTGTGTGTGTGTGTGTGTGTGTGTGTGTGTAGGAATTGGATCGCAAGTCTAAGTCCCCAAGATCTGCAAGGTGACTTTGCAAGCTGGACACTGACAAGAGCTGATGGTTTGTTTGCGTCCAAGTCTGAAGGCATGAGAACAGGGAAGCCAATGGTGTAGCTGCTACTAAAGGCCAGAAGGCTCAAAACCCAGGAGAAGCCAGTGTTTCAGCCTGAATGTGAAGGCAGAAAAAAAAAGCCAATTTCCAGTTTGAAGGCAGGCAGGAAGAATTCTCTCTTACTCAGGAAAAGGTCAACCTTTTTGTTCTATTCAGGCCTTTACCTGATTGGACAAGGCCTCCCCACATTGGGAGAGCAACCTGCTTTACTCTATCTACTATTTAAAATGTTAATATCATCAAAAACAGCCCTCACAGAAACACCCACAGTAATATTTGACCAAATATCTGAGCATCCCATGGTCCAGTCAAATTGAGGCATAAAATTAACTATCAAGGTGGTATTAGATTATTTCTAAATATAAATATTCTTATTACTTTTATTGTGTTAACTAAATATAGTTACTTATTTAGGTGTGACAATGGTATTTTGGTTTGACTTAGAAAAAAGAAACCTTATGCTTTAAGGATATATGATGTGTGACATTTTTTTTAACTTTATTTATCTTGAGAGAGATAGAGATAGAGACAGTGCAAGCAAGGGAAGGGCAGAGATACAAGAGAGAGAGAGAGAATCCCAAGCAGGTTCCACGCTGTCAGCACAGAGCCTGAAGCGGGTCTCAATCTCACAAACCATGAGATCGTGACCTGAGCTGAAATCAAGAGTCAGATGCTTAACCCACTGAGCCACCCAGGTATCCCGAAATTTGTTATAAAATGTTAAAAAACAGATAGGTATTGAAATTTTTTGAAAGTGAGTTAATGGAAGGCATGGCTATTCATTATACCCTTCCATCTCAGTTGTGCATGTTTGAATATCCTGATCTTAAAATGTGAAAAAGAGAGGGAGGGAGGGAGAGAGGGAGAGGGATGCCTCACCAGCAGGGCCAGATCCACGTGAAAGTTGCTCTTCTCCTCTCATGCCAACTGCAGTACACAGGTGAGGACTTCCACATTTCCATCTGAGCACTTCCGTATTTGAGACTGTAACACCGTGTTTTAATTAAGAACAAGAATTACCAAAACAGCATACATTTTTCCTTTAAAGGAAGGAAACAACACGGACTTGTACCCTCAGATACTCTTATCTCTGATGTTAGGGATTCCTAGAACTTTGGAAAACAGGGATAAGCTGTGATTTATTCGAAGCATAGCCTAAAACCTGAGGAAAATACAAATGACATTTTTACAGCAGGGGGTCAGTGAGGCCGTCAGCGTGCACAGCGTGGAAAACTGCAGAGGGCTGCTGACATATCCACACTTACCAGTGAAGGAACGCCCAAGAAAAGAGTTTTATTACGTGCATGTACCAGCATGTTTAGACATTGTAAAGGGCATTGGAAACCCCTAAAGCTAATTTCAGAATTGATTTTTTTCTCACTAACTCAGTCAAGGAAGTTATATCATTTTCCCTTTGGTATTGATGAGGGGAGGTCCCAGTACACAGGGTCTAAATTGTTCCAGACACTATTCAAGTCACTGGAATAAGACTAAGTGTAGGCGATGACCCTCACTCTTCAGGTTATTGAGAATACATACACACACACACACACACACACACACACACACACACACACACACACACATTTTAGGCTATCCCTAAATAGGTTGCACCCTCTCTTTGGTAAAGTTAGTATGTAAAATTCAAATAAACCCTGACCCCTATCAAAGAAAACCTCAGAGATGATTGAATCATAATAAAGAGTCTGTTCAATAGTATTTTTCATCTATATCTTATAAAATTAAAATGTCAATTAAAAATGTTACTCAGCAGTAAGTGTCCAGGTATATAAATGTTAGTCAATGCAGTTGTGTTTATTAATCACAGAATCACAGACATTACTGCCTACAACTCACCTGCTCTCTCAGAGCTTTGTTCACGTGAGTATTGCATGATAGCATCTGACCCAAAAAGATTTTTGTTAAGTTACCACATCTACCAGGGCACCTGGGTGGCTCAGTCGGTTAAGCGTCCGACTTCAGCTCAGGTCACAATCTCGCGGCCCGTGAGTTCGAGCCCCGCTTCGGGCTCTGGGCTGATGGCTCAGAGCCTGGAGCCTGCTTCGGATTCCCTGTCTCCCTCTCTCTCTGCCCCTCCCCCATTCATGCTCTGTCTCTGTCTCAAAAATAAATAAAGGTTAAAAAAAATTAAAAAAAAAAGTTACCACATCTACCAGTTTCCTCTGTTCCATGCAGACTTTCTCCAGAAAAGCATCCACATCAGTGAGTGGGCTTGTGTAAAGAGGAGATGTGATAAATGCCAGCCATCGGCTGGTACCGTAAGCATCTTGCTCTCAAAAGCAAGGTGCTCTCAGGTGGAGGAGTGACCACCCTCACAGGGCCCTGTGGGCTACAGTCAGGAGGAAGGGTATGAATAGTCACCCTGCTGATTGGCGTATTGGCTGTCTGTACATTCTGCATTAAGAACAAGAAGATCCTTAGCTGGAGCAGGTGCCTGAAATCATCTTCGTAGAAAGCCTCCTCCCATCAAATTCCCATTTGCTGTATCTGGAGCCAGCTCAGAAGTTGGCAAGTGGTAAAGAATAGATGAAATTGAAAAAGAATGAAATGTCCCTCCAGCCCCTCACCTTGGAACTGTCCTGGCTTTGTGTTGAGTCACTGGAATTTATAAACACAGATTCAGTATTTGATGTAAGCCACTACAGGGCCGCCATTAACAATTTAGCTTTTCACTTAAAAGTATTTAATTGCAAAAGAAATATATACATATGTTTTTCTGTGTTTAAAAAAACAATTCAGATCGTCACCGCTGTCCTGCCCCCTTTTCCCACACGACTGTGATCTGTTTGGTATTCATGCTTCTGAACACTTTGCATTTGCCAGCAAATAATTATGCCAAGAAAGAATATACAAAGTTCATTTGAGAGGTTGTTCTTATATGTCATTTCCTATTAGATATATTATTATTCTGTTTTTCCTTTTCATTCAGAGGTAGATCTTAAACAACTTTCCAAGACAGAATATATAGGTCTCCCTTCCATATAATTTCTTTTAATTCCAGAGTATTAAAGTACCTGGTATTGTTTCACCATGCCTTTTCATGGACATTGGGGTTATTTTCTATTTTCTGCCACTATAGTCAATGTTGGAATTAACAAGCTCGTACCGTAATAATTGTTATAAAAATACCCAAAGATAATTAGATTCTCTTTTGGCAATTGGAAGTGTTTCTGCTGACTTGTAAAGCAAATCCCATTCAGCCAACTGCTTGCTTCTTAGACCTGCAGATCCAGGTCTAATATTGCCAAGTCCATGCCAAATATTGCCCCATATGGTTAAGACACTAGCTTCCTGCTCACACACTACCAGGAGTCCCACATGTTAGAGATTCATTTGTATTAACTGTCCTCTTCTTTTAAAATAAAAATGCCAATGGCTTATCTAAGGGAACGCTGAGAGGAAGGCCGAGTGGGATTTCCCAAGTTCACTAGGTGAGGAAGGTCACTTCAGGCCAAAAGAATAAGAGATGACCAGGCTGAAAGGGTCACGTGATGCCAATGCCTGGAAGTTGATGATAGACCAAAGAGCCACAGTGCATCCTAAGCCTCTCCCAAGTTGGTCTTAGCTATCCATGGGCACCCATGCTCTGTCAGTCTGGATTCCGTGTTGGCATCAGGCAGGCATGAAATACAGAGGAATCACAAGGGAAAGGGCAGCCTGTGGGTAAGAGAGACAACTCCATCAGTTGTACTGGCCAGGTGCCCTGCCCGCATCACGGCACCCCTTCCAGCAGAGCCCACGGTGCAGACACACAGTCAGAACTTGAACTGAAAGGGTCTACTGAATGACTGCCCCTTGTCAGTCAGGTTTGACAAGGAAATCTCCTAGCAGCACCTTCTGAGAGTTTGGTTTAAAGCATGCAGATAAACCTTCCTCTTCCTTTTATTTTGCTTCACCCTTACAAATGGTTATGGTTGCCTTCAGAGTCATCTTATTACCCTGTATATATAGCAGTGTTCGCGGGTTTGCTTACTTCACCAGGATGGAAACAGTCTAGGATCAGTTATGATTATGCCTAACAGAATTACTATTTTTAGGAGATGCTGACATTTTTATCAGCTTCACTGTAGAAACATGAACAATTTTTGTTTTAGCAATTAGCTACATCTGAGAAAAGATAATTGGAATAAGAGCGGAAATGGGTGCAAAATGTCCCTCAGGTGGCTGGCGCTACCTGTCCTTAGTTCTTGATCCAGTGGTGTCCGATTTCTAAGGTTCACATCATGGAACCTCATGTAAGCAAAGTTCCACCATGTTCTCCATGGTAAGCTCCCTGCCTCTTTTCATCCTTTGCCCTCACACCTTCCCCAAGCCATTCCGAAAGCCAGGAGGCTGGACCAAGGCCTCAGCCATTATGGATAGAGAGTGAAATGTAATGGGGATGTTCTAAAAGGGAGTTATTTTAGAATGAAACAAGTAAGGGTTTTAAATGACTTCTGCCATTTACTATTATCTTAGCAAGTGGCTTCCTTTCTTTGAGCCTTAGCCTCTTAACCTATAAGATTGTGCTATTTGCTTTTGGGGTTTGACTTAAATGCAGCACTATATGAAAAGCATGTAGCACAATGCCTAGCAGATAATGGTCACTTTGCAAAATGCATATGCCTATCACCGATAGTCAGCATCTAAGGGCTCCTCTGGAGTGAAGGAAAAAAAGAGCGGAGACATCCTTTCATGGTGAATCTATAGCCTCAGGCATTTATTTGATACTTAATAGTATCAACTACTGTGACCTAGGACATGTTTAATCTAAGCCCCTGTTTTTTCATCTGTAAAACAAATAATCACCTGTAAACACTCATAAAGTTACAGGATTACTAGGCATCAAAACACATGTCTCTTTCTCTCTACCACTCAAGGCAGATAACACCTTTACCTGATTAGTGAACAAGTTCCTTTTATTCAAATAGAATGAAATCAGTTTTCATTTGTATATTTTCCTGCATTTTAGTACTGAAATTACCGTAAATTTGTTTCTTTTTGTTTCTCCATCTGTGTCTATAAATATCTCAGTTTACACATACACAAACACAGTCTCTAGTTGTACTTCTATATGGTTAAATCTTGTTTATACGATTTTGGATCCAGGGAACATGCTGCAAATTCAAGTTGCTAAATTAACTAGGACATCGCTTGTTTCATGCCAACCGTAAAAGATTCTGTAAATATAAAATAAAGTGGGCATTGGATTGGTTTATTATAAGAAACCAAGATAATCTTCTCACGGGACAGATTTCTTCTTGCTATTAAGCTAGAGATATTTCTAGATGTGTTAAAAAAAAGTATGTGTATAGAAATTTCTGTCTGTGGAGCTTCTTTTGAGAAGCCATTAATCCCTTCTGAAAGAATGTACAATAATAGTTCTTACTGTCCCTCAGGGTTGGTTTGTTAATATATGCAATGAGGATATTTACTCAAGGGGCCTAAATAGATTTTTAGCATTAATTTTTAACATTAATTCAGTATCTATGTAAGAACATTTAATGTGTCTGGCAAATACACAAACACATACACACACACATAAATTCTAGCAGAATAGCAATCTCCATACTATCAACACACATTTGGAATGTTTTAAAAATTCTTTCTAGAAACATATTCCTTTCTACATAAGCCACAAGAACACTTAGACCCTGGCTAACCTGCCATTGCCCTGGAGTTACTATTTCCAGGGGCTTTGAGGTCCGTGGTCTTTTCCCAAGTGACCCCACTCCTGGGCTTGGAGGGGATTTTGATATTCAGTGTGATCTCCTCAGCAAGATTTGTCAGTGTGCACCACGGAGAATATGCAGTCCTAAAAGTGGTGCATGTGTTTAAAGTCCACAGAAAGGAGATCACTTGCATAGTTTACGGACTGAACACTACAGGGGGCTGTGTAGCTGTTGTCTAGCAGAGCTGTGCAGTCTCACAGCAGATACTCAATAATTGTTTGTTGCCATGAAGTTAACTCTTTAGAGTACATACCTTTGCTAGGATATAGTTTTCCACATTTTTATGGGATGACATTGGGGTTGAGAAATGAAGAGGGTGAATGTCGCTGTGTGGAGACCTAGGTCCTCATATAGCTATTCTTGCCCATGTCAGTGGTATTGGCATTAATGATTCTTATCCAGGTTGTCTTGCACAGTGGCAGGAGACAGTAAACTTAGTCTAGAGACCCAGAGCTGTTAACCGCTTCCCATGTGACCTTGGAGAACTCGGAACTGTATCGCTTTTGCTTATGATATTTGAGATCCCTTCAGACTCTGACATGTCCATGACCAATTTGAAATGATTCAGTATTAGGATTCCTAGAACTCCAGGTGCTCAAAAAAAGGGGACATTTCTTTATATAAATTAGTTGTACAACTCACTGGCTCAGATCATGGATTCTACGAGTCATTCTCATGATTCTTGATTTTTAGTCATTTAACCAGGCCATATGTAACATTTCATCACGTTGACATTCAAAATAAAGTCACATTCCATTTACTAGTCAAAATAAATTACTGCTTAGTGCAAGGAAAGTTGTTTTGTTTTTTTGTTTTTGTTTTTGTTTTTTTTTCCATCAGCTAGCCTACTCCTCCTGGTTTCCTAATCCCAAGCTTGCTTACCCAGTTTAAAGGAAAAGTCCTGAGAACTGTTCCTTTGAGGGGGAGAAACTTGGAGAAACCTGCTCAGTCAGCCACAGAACCCCATTCTTCCTGAATGTTGATATTATGGCTACTACATAGGTTTTGTGTTGAAACATGGGAACATGGGTCTAGGAAGGTTTTAAGTCTTAGTCATGCACTGTACTCACAGCTAGCTGCCTTCTCCCTAAGACTCACACTGCCCTTTGTTTTGCTGAGTGTTGTAACAAGGCAGTTTTCCCTTGAAAGCAAAGGCACATAGTATGATCCAAGAAAATAAATCATTTAAAGTCTCATTGTGAGCACAAACGAGGGATACCATAGCTCATTGACCATAAGCCTTGCCTAGACTATAAGAAGACCTACAGTTACAACTCTGCCTTGGTCATGACGTGTGATGACTACCCTTTAAAAGGCAAGAGACAACACCACAGAGAGACATGATCTCTAAGCTGATTTTTACAGAATGAGTGAAAGCTTGACAGGAGGAAAGAGCAGCCCAGGAAGAATGAAGAGCACAGGGAGAAAGAAGGCATGTAGCCTTCAGCGTGGCCTGGGCTCAAGAAGCACATTGGAAAAGGGCTGAAGCTACAAAAGTCCCCTGAGGATAGATTGGGGACTGCACTTAAAACTTCAGTGGGATCCTTTATGAACAAGCCTACAGGAAGTTTTGAATGAGTCTAAGAAAGAAATTGACATAGTCCGATTGGATTTTAAGATCATGAGAGTGCAATTTCTGTTTTCTGGAAACTTGCTGTGTAATAGCAAGTTCGTGTTTAATACTTTAAATGCTAACTTTTTAACTAACTACTGATATTTTAATATTTATTAAGTCCTAACAAGGCATCAGAGTATAAACTAAGCCCTCTTGAATGCAGTATCTTATTTAATCTTCTCAAGAACGTCATTGAAAAGAAAGATGCTGTAATTATCCCTCCCTAATTGACAGGCGGAGAATCCAAGCATTAGAGAAAGGTTGGGTAACTGACCAGGTTCATACAGTAAGTGCCCAGATTTAAACTCAGGCGCTTTGGTTCTGCAACACTAGTTTTAACCCCAGGGAAGTGGTCTTTAGTTCTGGATGCACACAAGAATCACCAGGGGAACTTAAAGCAAAAACAAAACCACTCTAATGCCCAGAATTCTCAGTTAAATTGCAATTTAATCAATTCTCAATGAAATCAAGACCCCTGGGAACAGAGTCTTGGCATCTATTTTAAAAGTGCCGGCAAGTGATTCTAAAGGACAGACAGAGTTGCAGTCTACTGAGCAAGACTACAGTGTCACCTTAACATACAGGGAATAGTCATAAACATCCATATTCTACCACCACCCCAAAATCACAAGAAAAAAAAACAAACTACGAAATAGTAAAATCACAGAAAATGAGGACTTTCATGGCTTTTTTTCCAGTTTTACTCTCAGAGAAAAGCTATGGCCTTCATCTGTTTTAAGACTGGCAGGCAGCAACGAAGAAAAATCAAAGGAGGTAAGGGTAAAAAGGAAAAGGTGACAAAGGGGTTTCGAGGTGGGAAGGAAGAGAATGGTTGAAGTCGGGGCTGTTGAAGTAATAAGACACTATCTACTGATGAGCGGTCGGTAATATCAAAGGCACATTTGCAGAATGTTTCCTTTTCAGTAATTGTACAAAGACTCCCTTGCCATTACAAAGCACTTTTCTTCTTGGCGGATTGAAGAATGCTTTACCAACTAAATGCATCCCAGTAATATTCAGAGCTTAGGTCCAACATAATCATAAGTTGCCTTGTTATTATGGAGGTAGCAGCCCCATTTAATAACATATTAAATGCATTATTCATTTATGTAACTCAGACCCAGGGACAGCTGCTGGGATGAAAATAGAACCATTCTCTAATGCAAAAAGCAGGTGTGTGCTTACTTGAGTAAATGAACTCTATATTTCTGCACAATTTTCTTCTAAATTTCAGGGACAGGTCTGGTAGGGCTAATGTGATGCCATTTTCATCCAGGAAATAAAATGGTTTCAGAATGGTTTTTAATGAGCATTTAAAAAAAATTACCAACAGTCTTCTCGGTGGCAGAATCCCAGGGGGGATGGATTCGTGCTTTGGATTTAAGCAGAACTGTTGCTGCTGGATTCAGGAAAGCCTGGGGCAATGATTGGTCAGAACTGCGGCAAACAAAGGAATGTACTCTAGCTGATGATGCCAGTGGTGATGGTGAGCCCATGTCTTTATAGCTGCTCGCCAAGACAGAGTCACAGGTGTGCTTGGATGCTAAGTGATTAAAAATCATAACCTGCCTTCAGTGAAACGTGCAGGGAGTTTCTGATGCACAAACTCACTGGGATGGCATAATTACCATGTGACATCACTGGTCATTTTTTTGCTACCTTTGCTGGTACCAGAATGTCACCATTCTGCAATGCTGGTGCATTTTTTTTCTCTCTCTCTCTTTCTCCCATCTACCATCATTTTCTCTTTTAATCAGTATGCACTGAAGCACAGTGGAATTTCTTAAATATCAAATGGAGTGATGTTAAAAATGCTCACCCAACATAATGACCAATCAGAATGGGTAAGGATCCTAGTGCAGGAGCAGAGATGTGGAGGCTGCCTGAGGGGCTAGGTGTTAACCCCTTAGTTTCTGGATTGTAAGGAGAAGCAGGGACTTCAAAGATAGGAATTGGTCACAGCTGGGCTGGTGAGTGAGGTGCTTGAAGGGTTTGGGGCAGTGGTCGTAACCAACTGCTATGCAGATACTTTAGCATTTGAAATGGTACAATCAGGGGCTCCTGGGTGGCTCAGTCGGTTAAGTGTCCGACTTTTGGTTTCACCTCAGGTCTTGGTCTCACAGTTCTCATGAGTTCGAGCCTCACATTGGGCTCTGTGCTGGAAGTGCAGAGCCTGCTTGGGATTCTCTGTCTCCCTCTTTCTCTGCCCCTTCCCCACTCATGCTGTTTCTCTCAAAAATAAGCAAATGAACATTTAAATTAAAACATACACACACACACACACACACACACACACACACACACACACACAGTACAGTCATCCCAGTGTGAATCTGCTATCAGCTTTGTAAGTGCCCCGGGACAAGGATGCCCTCAAGGAACTTAAACTTCAAGTCACACAGGAAGACAGTCAGACAAGGCATAAATGGGTTCCTATCAGGCAAATCATAAGGATTCCTTTAAGAGTTCAGAGGAGGGACAATCTCCTTCTATTTAAAGAGTCAGTACAGTCGTGGTAAAGAGAGGAAGTGTTCTAGAGACACATTTTCTGGGGTCTTGACTATGTGATCATGAGAAAACTGGTTAACTTCCATGAATCTTAGCTTCTTCATCTATATATTGAGAATAACGCTTTCCTTAAGCAGAACAGTTCAGGGTATTTTTAAGATAAATGGCAAAAGTCATGTAAAGAACTTAGCACAATGACAAGTATAATTAGCACTCTCTCTATATGAACTTTTTATTATTTCACTTCTTATTTTACTATCCTTGTCAGGAAAAGACAGATGAAAGGATTTGTTGCTTAAAGTGTAAGTTTTAGGCAGCTGAGAGAGCATGCACGAAGACAGAGAAGCAGAATGAGCAAAAGAAAATAAGTACTCTCAGAAGGATTGAAAATAGAGGTTTGGCTAGGGCAGAAGGAGCTTTTTTGTGAGAAAGAATTCAGAGACGTAGTGAAGTGAGCTTGCGGAGGGCTTCATGCACAAGATGACAGGATTTATGGCTTATCCTAAGGACATTTGGAAGCTGTGAAGATTATGAACAGGTCACAGAAATAATAATATTAAGTAAAAATAACTGGTAACCTTTCATAAGCACTTGCTAATCATCAGGGCGGTTTTAAATACTCTGTGTACATCAATCCATTTAATGTGTACAACTACCTTGTGAGGTGAATTACATACTAATAACTGACCTTAGAGTGATCCGTGGTGTCCAGAGTACTTTCCCAGACAGTGTTTAATTTGACTTTCTCAACCATGATCTTAAGCAGTCAGTCCTGAGACTCAAAGCACAGGAAAGGACATGGGCTAGATTTGAAGGAGTAGGAAAACTATGGCCTGCGAGTCATAGCTGGCACACTGCCAGCATCGGGAAATAAGGTTTTACTGAACGCCAGCTGTCTCCATTCTTTTATGCATTACCTGTGTCTGCTTTCATGCTGCAATCAAAGAGTTGAGTACTTGTGACAAACAGCAGATAGCTGGCAAAGCAAGAATATTTCCTATCTAGCTCTTTGTGTTAAAAGTGTCTCCACTTCTGGTCTAGAAGAGTGGAAAGACCTTAGACTTTGTGTCCACTCTGAGCTCCACCACTCATTCTAGGTAACTGGGCTCGGGAAGTCTATTATATGAATTCATAAAGTGGTTACTATGGCCCCCACCCAAAAAGATGATGAACAGATAACACTGAAGCTCAAAGTCTTAAAGGTGAATTGTCCTAAAAGCACAGATTCTAATTAATTATGAATCTGATAAACTGCATAGGACCAATTTGTGGAATAATCCTTTTTTTTTCTCTATTAAAGTTAAAATAAGAAGAAAGAAGCGAAAGAAGAGGAAAGATGTACTCAGTCTGCATACTGGTCTCCTTATTATGAGTTTTCAATAATTAGCCAGTATATCTCTTCATAAAATATCGAGTAGAAATGATCACATTTAGCCAACTTTCTGTACTACACCATTACCATAGCATCCTCTATGGGGTTTAATGTTAAGTCACATAATCCATAACAATCTATTCTTTGCCTGAATTGCAAATTCCCTTGCAATATGCATTACTCATTCTAACCCTCAATCATATAGCCTTTAAAGTATCTCCTAGACTACTGACAGATGTATCTTCAAGATTATAAACATGGTGAGGGCAAGAAGCATGGCTTCTATTGCTGTGCACTTCCCATAGCTCTGAAGTGAAATGATTCATTGACAGAATAAAAGAATGATATTAAAGTGCTAATAATATGTACAGTATGTTCCTCTGATGATTTGTCTTTCTGGTGGGTGCTTTATAGGAATTAGCTCTAATCCTCAGAGAACCATGCTGTGTAGTTATTGATAGCCCTCAGGGCTACACAGTGGTAGGTCTGGCTTTAAAAAATTGGGAGTGATTTGAATGGTAATGAGCCGGATTACAACGTGAGCTCCTCTCGTTTTAGGTATAGGAAAGTGGTTTCCAATAACTGCACCGATGGAGTAAGAGAACAGTACACTGCCAAACCGCAGAAGTGTCCCGGGAAGGCCCCGCGGGGGCTGCGTATCGTCACTGCTGATGGGAAGTTGACGGCAGAACAGGGGCACAACGTTACTCTCATGGTGCAGCTGGAAGAGGTAGGACCAAAGCCCGAATCCCTTTTGTCTTCTAGGCCCAGTGATTTTTTCCTAGGACATCAGGTTTGGTGTGCTTTTGTTTTGTTTTGTTTGTTTGTTTGTTTATTTATTTATTTATTTATTTATTTATTTTTACACGTTGAAACTTTTTATGTTTTTCTACCTTTAGGTCTTTGGTTTATGGTTGTTGCTGCTGCGACTTCGCCTTCTCTGACACATTTCCTCAATTATTTTCATTTCAGTGCAAGTTGTTCTTCATGCTGACCTAATCTATCACTTCTTGGGAATTCTTTTTGGAGTTAATTGTGCCTTACTGGCACTTCCGGCAAAAAGGTTCCTCAGAATACATTAATGGTATTCCTAAAATAATTAAGCACACACATATGTTCAGCCTAAAAGGTATTACTGCTGTCTTCCTCTCTCAACCTGAAGTCTTGGCTTTTCTTTTCCGAAGGCAGCCTGCTGGCCATACATGGAACACAAAGGCTAATCTAAATATAATTGAGTATACTGTCTTTGGCAATTGAGAGTTTGTATTTTTGTAGCACCTCTGCAATATCACTATGAGGATCAATTACTATTTGACAAATTATGGTTACCTGAGATTTCTGAAAATGTAGACTGGATAAATGAAACTTATACTGTGTTTTTTAAAATACACACAGGCGTTTTTATCATCTTGCAAATGAGGAAGATGTTCTCTAAAGGAGAAATAATTTCATTAAATGATCTCAATTATGAAGCCAGGCAGTGCTGTATCCAGCCGTGTTTTCTGAGTGCTAAAATATGGGAAGCACAGTGCTAGGCCTTGTGAACACAAAGGGATTTAAAAAGTTAATAATGAGGGGCACCTGGGTGGCTCAGTCGGTTAAGCGTCCAACTCTTCATCTTGGCTCAGATCATGATCTCAGGGTTTGTGAAATTGAGCCCTGCATTGGGCTGTCTGCTGACAGTGCAGAGCCTGCTTGGGATTCTCTCTCTCTCTCTCTCTCTCTCTCTCTCTCTCTCTCTCTCTCTCTCTCTCTCACCCTTTCCCTCTCTACTCCAACCCCTGCACATGCATGTGCACTCTTTCTGTCTTGAAATAAACTTTTTTAAAAAGTTAATAACGACACCAGGATTAAGATCATCATCATTGACTTTCATCAACTTCTGATAGCTCAGTGGCTTTCGATCTGTAAATGAAGAAAAATTACCTGGTGAACATGTCAAAACAGTTTTCCCAGGCCATTTCTCCAAAGGTTCTGACTGAGTAAGTTGGGGGGGCAGAGGCTAAGAATATACATTTATAACAGGATCATAGGTTATGCATTGTGCTTTGAGATAAACAGGGGCACCTAGGTGGCTTAGTTGGTTAAGTATCTGACTCTTGGTTTCAGCTCAGGTCATGATCTCACTGTTCTTGAGTTCAAGCCCACATCAAGCTTGGGATTCTCTCTCTCTTTCTCTCTGCCCCTCCCCTACTCATGCACACACACACACACACACACACACACACACACACACTCAAAGTAAATAAGTAAACTTTAAAAAAAAGAATAAACAACAAAACAAGGGCAAAGTCAAAGGGGATAGTGTAGCCTGACAGGCTCTGGAGTGTGACTTGAAGGGGAAAAGATGAAGCAATTAGGATTGCTTTGTCAGGATTGATCAAAATCTTTGGTATTTTAATTCCTGTAGGAAAAACAACTGTGAATTAATGAGTTTGAAACTCCAGCTCAGGGTGGTGCTGAGGCTTCTGGTCCAAGGACCACTTAGAGAACCGTTCTTGTAACCTAATACTCCTTTCTGGTATCTCCTTAATAAGTGCCTTTCACCATACCTAATCGCCTAGATACTAAGGTTTTCCCAAATTTTTCAGTTGGATCTAGAAAGATGCAGACCAATTTAGGCCAATTGGAGTTGCTTGCATTTCACAGAACTGGGACCAGTGCCTGAGGCTATGACATATTAGCTCACAGCAAATAAATTTATGTATAGAGAGAGAGAGAGAAAGAGAGAGCCAGAATAAGATTCTGAGAGAGAGAGAGATGAGGGGGAAGAAGACTGTGACAGAATTGTCAAGAGGATTTAGGAAAACAAAATTCTTTTGTTCATAGATAGGACATTCATTGCCATGAGTCCAACAGTTCATGCTGAATTCCTCTCAAGAACTTTGCCAGTTCATACGTCACATGTAGAGGAGGTCAGATTTCAGATTCCCAGTTAGAAGGTCGAACAGAAAGTGTTGGCTAAAGAGTTGGCTCACAAGGCTGGGAAGATAAAAGTTGACTTCAGGTCAAATCCCAGAGAGAAGAGAAACATAGAAAAGTAGCACAATTCTGTGCATTTTTGTCCCTCTCTGAGTTGTTTGGCAGCATCTACGTGATACAGAAAAAATAGAACACAGTCACAAAAAGGATGAGAAGTCAAGCATAGTTTTTAGAAGGATTACATTTTGAGGAAATAAAAATTAGAGTTCAGGGACTATCAGGGAAGGAAGCTCTGGTGAGCAATACAACACTGGGTTCTTGAGACTTCTAGAAAACTCTGTCATATTTGTTTTTCATATAAAATATTGAACATTTAATTTAAAATATTACATATATATCCAGAAAGAGGACCATGAGGAGGAAAAAAAGCATCAGAAAAAAGAACAGTTGTCTGAGATATATTTAATATGTTCATGAATATGGGTTAAGATAGAAAATGTAACCCACCAGCAGCAATCAGTAGGAGGCAGTCAACAAATGGAAGTTGTAGAAATAAAGATGTAATAACTGATATTAAGAAGTTAGATGGATTTACAGCCGACTGAACCCATATAGATAGAGGATCAGTTAACTGGAAGAAAGGGCAATTGGAACTTTAGCATTTGGCATAAGAGAAGAAGGATAGAAAATAGAGAAAATAGGAAGGGAAGGGGCACCTGGGTGGGTCAGTTGGTTAAGCCTCCAACTCCTGGTTTTGGCTCAGCTTCTGATCTCATGGTTGGTGAGTTAAAGCCCCTCATTGGGCTTGCTGTTGGGCTTGCCCACAGTGCAGAGCCTGCTTGGGATACTCTCTCTCCCTCTCACATCCCCCTCCTCTGCTCATACACGTACTCACTCTCTCTTTGTCTCTCTCTCTCTCTCTCAAAACAAGTAAACTTAGGGGCGCCTGGGTGGCTCAGTCAGTTGGGCATCTGAGTTTGGCTCAGGTCGTGATCTTGTGGCTTGTGAGTTTGAGCCCGGAGACAGGCTCTGTGCTAACAGCTCAGAGCCTGGAACCTGCTTGAGATTCTGTGTCTTCCCCTCTCTCTGTCCCTCCCATGCTCATGCTCTGTCTCCCTCTGTCTCTCAATAATGAATAAACTTTAAAAAAAATTCAAAATAAGTAAACTTAAAAAAAAAGAATAATAAGGGAAAATGATGAAAGACTACCATAAATGTAAGTGGAGACCCAGAGGAGAGAAGAAAGATATAGAGTCAGAATCATTTTTGAAGAGATAATGTCTAATAATATTCTGAAACTGACAAAAGGTGTGAGCATCTCAACATAGATGGGAGAGAATCCACAAACCCCAAGCAGGAGATATACAAAGGAAACAAAAATCATGTAGGTATCATATTCAAACTACTGAAATCTAAAAACACAGAGAAAATTTTTTAAAGCACCCCAGGAGAAAATGGAATGACATTTTTGAAGTTTTGGAGGAAAAACAAATGTGAAGGTAAAATAAAGACATTTCTCAGACAGAAACCGAGATGAGTTGTATAAGCTGATTTCTATAAAAAGAAATACTAAAGGTAATTCTTCAGGCATAAAGAAAATGATTCCAGATAAAAGTGCAGTAATGGAAAGAGTGAAGAGAAAGAAAAAAGGCATATTCGAGGGTAAATTGCAATTAATAATAACTTTGCAGGCCAATAATGATCAGCTATGGGTTTAAAATATATGTAGAATTTAAATACATGACAACAATAATTCAGTGTGTATTAAATGGCATTAAAGTGTTTTCAGTTCCATGAAATGTCTGTAAAGAAGTAAAAGTACTAATTTATATTAGACACCAGCAAGTCCAGAATATGTGCTTTAATATCTAGAGAAACAGCTAAAAGAATAGTCAGAGACATTAAACTATCAAGTTATTGACAGAGGAACTGGAATAATATTAAATGCACCTCATTAATCCAAAAGAAAAGAAAGAGAGGAGAGGAAACATTTTTACAGTCAAGACAAATAGAGCAGATACAGAAATAGTAGGTATAAACCCAAATATTATCATTAATTACATAAAATAAATAGTGATTTTTGTGGCTTGCTTAAGAAGTCTGTGTCTAACCCAAGGTTGTGAAATCACGCCACAGTTTTTCTTTAGTTTCCACATTTAAGTCTATATCATCTTGAATAAAACCAAGGTAGATAACAGGTTTTTCTCTTTGCATATCCATTGATCCAGCACCACTGAAAGACAGTTCTTCTCATGCTGAATTGCTGTGAGCCTTTGTCATAAATCAATTAAATGTACCTCTGTGGATTTGTTTCTAGATACTGTGTTTCATTGGTTTTGATTTTCAAACCTGTGTTAATTGATCATTCAAACACATTTTAAGTACTCTAGATTTAGAGTAAGTCTTGATAATTGGGCATATAAATCCTCTGAACCAATTAAAAATCATATGTTATGTGTAATTATATATAATATACTTTATAAAAATTTAAGAAACAAAACATATGAACATAGTGGAAGGGAAGGAAAGATAAGATAAAAAACAGACAGGGAGACAAACCATAACAGATTCTTAAACATAGAGAACAAACTAAGGGTTGCTGGAGGGGTTTTGGGTGGGAGGATGGGTTAAATGGGTGATGGGCATTAAGGAGAGCATTTGTTGGGATGAGCACTGGGTGTTATATGTAAGTGATGAATCACTAAATTGTACTCCTGACACCAATACTACACTATATGTTAACCAACTTGAATTTAAATTAACGAATGAATGAATAAAGGAATGAATGACATTAAAATATAATGCATACCTACAAACAAAACTAACACCTTATTTTCAATATATCTACCCAGAACACTACAACACATTTGGAAAAAAATTTTTAAAAACATAAAATGTGTAGTGAAATATACCATGATTGTGAATTGAAACATGCAAGGTTATGAAAAGATGCCAATTTCCCCCTCATTGGTCTTATATTCAAGGCGATTTCACTGAAGTCCCAGCATGTATTTGTGGGTGAAAATTGCATGATCACAAAACTTATATGAAGAAGCAAGGGCTCAAGAATAGCAAAGATAATCTTAAAGATGACTCACAGAACTGGATGGTTTACAAAATTTATTGTAAAGCTATAGTAATTAAGAACGTGTCAAGATAGATATATATTTATACATATATACACACATATGTGTACACACATATATACATATATGTGTGTGTGTATATGTGGTGTGTATATACATATATATGTATATATGTATGTATATGTATGTGTATGTGTGTGTGTGTGTATATATATATATGTATGTATGTATATATATCCTATATATCCAAGCTGATCAAGAGAGGGAATAGTGAGTCAAGAAATACACGCATACATATATATGCATGTGTGTGTGTGTGTGTGTGTGTGTGTGTGTGTGTGTATACACACACACATCATACTCTTTGTGACAAATGATACACTGTAGTAGAGTAGATAAATTATCTTTTCAATACACAGTGCAGTGCCATCAAAGTCCACGTGGGAATACGTGAATCTTGATTTCTCTTAACACAAAAATAATTCCAACTGGGTTGTCCATCTGATTTTGAAAGATAAAACTAAAGTGTTTAAAGAAAATGCAGAAGAGTATTGTTAAGCAGTGATTGTTTTAAAACAGGAAATGAAACGTACTAAATATACAGAATAATATGGTTTGATTAGACTATATTAAAATTAGGAATTTCTTTTCTTGAAAATACACTATTTAGGAAATAAAAAGGTAAGCCCTGGAGGGTAAGACGTTATTTGCAATACGTAAGTTCAATAAAGGACTCATGCCCAGAAAATTATAAATGAATTCTACAATCAATTCTACAAAAATTCTGGCAACTAGCTAGAAAATGCACAAATGACTTAAATGGACTTCTCAAAGAGGGCAACCAAATAGGTGATAAGCATATGAAAAAATTCTCAACATCACTGCTCATCAGGAACACACCTGAAAACTAAAATAAGATATTACTATCTACCTATCAGAAGATTAACATTTTCAAACACTAATAATACCAAGTATTATTGTTGGAGTAACTGGTCATTCATACAATAGTGCTTGGAGCATGGATTGTTACAGTTTTAGAGATCTGTTTGACATTAACTACTAATCACTGTACTGTTCTGTAAATATATGTGCAGACTATAACCCAGGATTTCTACTCCTAAGTGTACACTCATCAGAATGCATACAAATATGCACCAGAATATGTGGAAAATAATATACATGAAGGACTTACTCATAAGAGGTCAAACTGGAAACAAACATGTATCAACAGTGTCATCAAGAAATAAGTTACATTATCCTTATAAAATGGAATGCAGTACAATGAAAAAGAACAAACTATTCCTCTCTACATAAACTTGGATGAATCTCATATCCACTATTACAGTAAAGAAATCAGACTGAGAAAAAAATACATATATATACATATATATATGTATGTATGTATCATGTGATTCTGTTTAATTAAGCTGCAAAAGCAGGCAAAGCTAATTTATGGTAATAGAAGTGACAGTGATAGTTACCCTTGGAGAGGAGGTGGTGGGGGGGTGGGATTTGGGGGTACTGGAAATTTTCAATTTTTTCATTGATTAATGGATGCATTAATTTTGTAAAAAAAAAATCAAGTCGTATATTTGATTTACCTATTTTTTCTTTATGTCTTTTAATGCTCGACAAACAGCTTACTTAAAAATCATTTGAGGGGCGCCTGGGTGGCACAGTCGGTTAAGCGTCCGACTTCAGCCAGGTCACGATCTCGCGGTCCGTGAGTTCGAGCCCCGCGTCAGGCTCTGGGCTGATGGCTCAGAGCCTGGAGCCTGTTTCCGATTCTGTGTCTCCCTCTCTCTCTGCCCCTCCCCCGTTCATGCTCTGTCTCTCTCTGTCCCAAAAATAAATAAACGTTGAAAAAAAATTAAAAAAAAAATCATTTGAGAAATTCAAATAGCATTTATCTGTACATTTTGTATTTAGGTCTTTAGGGGAAAAAAAACGGAAAGAAAACTTTGGGGACATTTAGGAAAGGATGTACTTCCTGGGTCAATCCTATATTCTATACTTCCCTGTATAGTGAGCATGAAGTCATCTTTCCCAGAGATATAAGGAACCTGGTTATGATGACTTAGAAGGACATGATCTTTTGAAGCAGCAGATGTTTGTGTGGAAGCAGGCTTCAGAATTCAGAGTTTTGTTCCATTTCTAAGAGCACAATAGCACAAGGTCTGAAACAAGAACTCACGCCTGGTCGGCTCTGGCCTTTGTACACCCTCCAGGGACAGAGGCCAGGCTCTCATCCATTCACCTTTGCTTTCTATGTAACAAAGATCATCAGGCATCTCAGACTTGGCTGAGTGATGTGAGAACAGATTGGGGAATCTGGTTCTAAGATGTGTAAATTCATGCCTTCTGGGCGCACGAAGGGGAAAAAAATAACAAGTTAGTTCATTCCACTTGAGTGGGCAAAGCTACAGCAGCAAGAAAGAAATCTGCTATCTTCAGCTGTCAGACCTGGCCCCTTGATGCTCTTGTCTCCGAGTGCAAAGTACAAGCCAAAAAGACTGTCCCCACATCAAGAGGCCCTGGGGACCTCAAATGCAGCTGTGGGATTCTGTGCTGATGTTCACAAACTGTCCTTACAGAAACGCCCGGTTTCTCTATTAATCTCTGGGTTATATACATAGGCTTGGGTGATGCACATGATCAGGCATACAAAGTAAAGGAAAGTAGAGTGTCGCTGAGAAGCTGGGGAGCATTGATAAATGTAACACAGTGACAACAATTTGGATATCCAGCCTTTAATGAACACTGAGTGTAGTCCAGTTTGTGAGTGTTTTCTTGTATTATTTCATTTAGATCCCACAACAACCCTAACGGAGTAGGTGTTACCCTCCTCATTGCATTTCATAGATAGCCCAGTTAAAGCACAGAAAGGCAAAGTAACTTACCTGAGATCCCACAGCTCTATGTGTAAGAGTTAGGAGTCAGATCCAGGCTGTATGGTATCTGGCCTTTTTATTACTTCCCTCTGGTGGAAAGCGCCAAGTTCTGGAACGGACCTCATGTAGTTCCTAATGTTCCCTAGAAATACTTCCCTGGAGACACATGGTAACAAAGACCAAGAAGTAGAAAAAATAGGCAAAATTTTCTATGCCCTAGCCAGTCTGGCTTATGGCTGCTGCTATATTCTTACACACTGGTCATATATAAAGCCAAATTTTCCTCCTGGATTTTCTGAGAATATTATGGCTTGCGATCAATTTGTTGAAGACCATTTTAGCAACCAGAGATCCCAAATCCTTTCTAGGTTTCCTTTTCTTTGTAAAATTCTATCTGTATTGAATGGCTTCTATGTATCTGGTATTGTTTTATCCATTCTAAAGAATATTGGAAATATAGGACATGAATGCAGGACTCAGAGAGTTTGTCCTCCATGTATGCCCAACTTCTCCAGAGTCTTGGGTATGAATTAGATTAGAAGAATTGTTTAATCAAATCCAAAACAGAAAAAAACAAAACCCCTGACATATGCCACTGGCACCACACGCGGTCTGTATTATCCCCCTCAAAGTCTCTGAATCCGCTTCTCATTTGAATTTGACACTCCTAAATTCGCTTTAAATACAGTATTAGGCTCTTGCCACCATTCCTAGTGCCAATTTTTCACAACAGTAGGGACATTACTGCCAAGCTTCTGATGCTTCTAAAGTAACAAGTCCTCAAGGTACCAAAGGGGCCAAGAAGTCCCCACTACATTCTGATAATTACACGACAGTGTGATTAATGCAGAAATAGGCATGAGACTCTCCAGTTTGGTATGATATTTTGTCATTTGGACACCACGGATTAGGCCTATGTGTCTCCTGGCTTACTCATAATTCAGTTTTCTCCTATAGGCTTGTCTTCTGTCTACTGGACTGGATAGGGCTAGGGACTGATATCATGCCCCGTTCTTTGCCCCCAGTTATTTACATACAAGCCCCTCCATGTAGGCTCCACCTCCTGTACATATCAAGTGAAGTTTGAATGGCCTGAGGAATCAACTGTGCCACCAAATAGTTATTGTGTGTATTTATTGGTTCTCCAACACATATTTTACTAAGTTCCAAGTTTACAGCATGTACTTTTCATTTATGAGTAGACCTATTTCATTTTGTAGAGATCCGTATTTTGGGAGAACAAGGGTCTCTGCCGTATCAAGTTTCAAATAACAATCTAACCACATGAAATATAAAATAGTAAACATTTTATATTCATTGAAAACAAACATACAATTTAGTTTACTGCATTATATTGTAATAATATTCTTGGCAGCCCCCAGCACACAATAAATGCCGTTAAGGTGTGAATCATGCCATGCTTGGTTGTAGGCCCAACATCTCTTCTCACTGCGCCTAACACATGGATAGAACTCAGTCAGCGTGTGTGGATTTGGATAGGCTTCCCCAAGGAGTACAGAGATGAAGCCCAAACTTAAACGGAAAAGACTCTTAAATTTTCCATCACATCCAAAACATGTTTAACTCTTCATCTGAAATCTAAATCCCTTCCTTTGTTCTGTACTAATGCTTGTCCTAATTCTAACATAAGAATATCAATGAAAACCTTGCTAACATCAGAGCGAAGAAGAGAACGTCTTAGTGACGGAAGATTCTCAAAGGCTAGGTACACTGATGCTGGTTTGTATGTGTCGGAGTAAAAATTGTGCAGACTTGACATGTGCAAGAAATGGAAGGTGTCCTTCAAATAGCATGTGGGGCCACCCTCCACATCTAGGTGACAGAAAGGGCTGTGTAACACAGCTGGTTCAAACTCCCAAAGCTTGGCTCCCCCACCTGTTACTCAGAGAACCACATAAGTCTGTTAAAGTTGAGGAAAAGCCCCTATTGTCAGAAACTCCGTCACTGCCATTTTCATGTTCTCTCCCAAAGTACTCTAATGAAGGATCCTTCACCAGAAGCAACAAGGCAAAGGAGACAATATTTCTTCCACTGCAGACTCCCTCATTGTGGCTAATACAAGAACACACAGGGGCGCCTGGGTGGCTCAGTCGTGTGAGCGTCCAACTTCAGCTCAGGTCATGATCTTGCGGTCTGTGAATTCGAGACCCACGTCAGGCTCCTTGCTGACAGCTCAGAGCCTGGAGCCTGCTTCAGATTCTGTGTCTCCCACTCCCTCTGCCTCTCGCCTGCTCATGCTCTGTCTCTCTCACTCTCAAAAATGAATAAGTGTTAAAATTTAAAGAACACATATACATATACACTCTGCATTTATGCATCACTGTTTCCTTGGGGACAAAGAATAGTTAATCCAGAGACCAACCAAAAGGGGAGAGAAACTGTCCATAAAGTTATATCTGACTAGCCAAACATTTTCCAACCACACCTGAATTTAAGGGAGCCTATCAAAGGTGTTTTGCCCTGAGATCCAGGTATCCAATGACAGGTGGCATCCCTCTGTCTGGAGACTTGTTTAAGATGGATGTTCTCTGGACCACTAATGAGCACCTGATGAGCCTATAGACTTCTCAGTGCAATAACTCGGCTTCCTGGAGAAATCCAATGCAAGAACCTGAAGGCATAGGATGGATGGCAGAGAGCCTAATCAGTCTTAAGAACTCAACAAAACCCATTTGGAAGGCATTCATTGGAGAAGACTGTAGGCAGAAATGGTGTCTGTCTGTTACAGAAGATAATTAAATCTGTTTTAAACAGCTGTAAGAATAAGGAGATGCAATTCGCTGCATAATTTAAGACTTTTAAATTAAATCTGAGGCAAGGGACTAAAATTAAAACTTTGATCTGTATCTCATTGTCTTAATACTTCAATTTACATACAAAGACTGGAACTTAATAAGGAAAATTCATGATTATAACTTCTTCGGTGAGATTTAACTTCAAAACATGAAGGCTGTGTCCTCATTAAATGGATTTCAATGATCTGTAATTTCACATACATTGAAAGACTTATGGCAGCATAAAAGTAACCACAGTGTAATAACACTTCATAAATATTGCAGGATGCTCCCAGCCGTCGGATGATAGAGAACATGACTCTTGATAAAATTTTCTGTGAGAACCTCATTTGTTGAAGTCGTAAAGGAATTTGACCTACTTTTTCATCTGGGGGAAAATTGGGGCCTTTAGAAGTGGCACAAAGAGTTAGTAGGCAGTGTTCAGTCTAGACAGGTATCAGTGTCTAAGCCAGCCCAGGGCGGACTCAGAAGCCTCGGCTGTTTTCTCCTTTCACACAAAGGAACAGGAGCTGATTTCAATGAGCCGTGGGGACTTAAGAGGCTTTCTCATGTATTATCCCATACTCTATTCAGCTTTATTCTCTTTGACTCTAGCAAGGTAACTGAGCCACTTGATTTCTTCTCCCTTGCTGCTTCAAGTTAAAAAAGAAAGAGGGAAATGAGGCAGGCAATATAGGTTGTCTCTAGCCAGAGGCCTAGCATCTGAAGTTCAGGTTGGCTTGGTTACCAGCTCTTTTTTTTTTTTAATGTTTATTTTTGAGTGAGAGAGAGAGAGAGAGACAGAGCCTGATTGGGGGAGGGGCAGAGAGAGAGAGACACACACACACACACACACACACACAGTCTGAAGCAGGCTCCAGGCTCTGGGCCATCAGCACAGAGCCCGACGTGGGGCTCAAACCCGCAAACCATGACCTGAGCTGAAGTCGGATGCTTAACCGACTGAGCCACCCAGGTGCCCCTTTTAGCAGCTCTTTCTAAGGCTCCACTTTTCCTTCCCTCAATACTGGTCCACATACATTGGGGTGTTGCTATTCTTTAGGGTTTCAGGGAATCAGTGTTTGCAAAGCACTTTGCCTTGACAAGCAAAGAGCGACACCTGGCTCATTACCAAGAGTTTCAGTCTCTCAGCCTGTCTGCTTTAGGCCCTACAACACCAGTGCCCCATTTCATTCACACAGCTGGCCACTACCCCTGAAGGAGAACTTCACCCAACCATGCAAGGTTTGCCCAAGTGTACAGCTTCCTCAGGTTTCTGGCTTTGCACTTTGTCATTTATTATTCCATGACTTTGTCTTATCAGCTCCTTCCTTAGTGTAATCCACCATTTTTTTTTAATTTTAATTTTTTCTATTAGTTTTCTTTATTTATAAGAGGCACGGAGAGACAGAGCACGTGTGGGGGCGGGACAGAGAGGGAGGGAGACAGAATCGGAAGCAGGCTCCAGGCTCTGAGCTCTCAGCACAGAGCCCGATGTGCGGCCCGAACCCACAAACTGTGAGATCTTGACCTGAGCCGAAGTCGGACGCTCAACCGGCTGAGCCACCCAGGCGCTCCTAGTGTGATCCACCATTTGTGTGCGTGGACAGTCTCCACCTTGTGACCAGTAGCACTTGAATGAACTATGCATCTTCACCTAAGAGCTGAGATCATTTTAGCAGCCTGAAGGGGTGTTGGAATATGAGTGGATCTTCACTAATGCCCATAACAAGAATAATACAATTATGAAAAATAGCAGGTCACCTACCCTAAATTTGATGATTTGGCTCATGGTCATTCTGCCTATTTTTATAAGTAAAGAAATTGAGGTTCAAACGTAAATTGCATTTCAAAGGGCATGTAACCAGAGTCTTCCAACTCCCAAGTTACCACCTGACCCTGTAGGGCACTTCTTCATACAGTACTCTGTAGACCTCTATAAAGTCACTTAGATCTCTCAAGAACGTAATAATTTGGAAAAGTGAGGAAGTAAGCATCTGGGGCAAGAAATCATATATCCATTTCAGAGATAAGATCTTATGATTTTGGTTAAGTCTAGCAAGTGATGCTAGATAAAAAAGTTTTGAACGCTATTTAGAAATTTTGAAAGCATAACATAAAACAGTATAATGATTCCAGGATTGTGTGTGTGTGTGTGTGTGTGTGTGTGTGTGTGTGTCTACGCGTTTTCACATGTTCAAGTGCTTCTCATTGGTTACTATAACATTCACGAATCTAACAATGTCATCTCTGGGTGATACAATTATGAGCAATTTGAATTTTCTTTTCCCTCATTTGATGTGTTTCCTACATTTTCTTTATGAATTTTCCATGACTTTCTCTCTTTTTTCTTCTTTCTTCTAATTAAGCTAACATATTTCTATAAAGTATTTTCTAAGTTTTTTTTCATTTTGAGAGAGAGAGAGAGAGAACACACATGCAAGGGAGGGGCAGAGAGAGGACAGAGAGAATCCCAAGCAGGCTCCGCAGTGTTAGCACAGAGCCTGATATGGAGAACGATCTCATGAACTATGAGATCATGACCTGAGCTGAAATCAAGAGTCGGATGCTTAAAAGATTGAGCCACCCAGGGGCCCCAAACCTAACATATTTCTATTATATATTTTACTACATAAAAATATGTAGGAAAAATTCATTGCATAAGTTTATTCCTAAAGGAATCTCCCTACTCCTTTTTAAAGCACCATTTTGCTCTTATTCCATACCTGAATGCTTTAGACTGATTTTTTAAAATTATTTAAAAATATTTACATGATTTTTGTCATTTGGTGGCACCCTAGTTTTCCTACCAAAGCTTGCTGTGGTGATTCCTAAAGCCACCATGTAGTGGTAATAATGTACTGATGTCCTATATTACCTAAAAAGTGTTTTTAAAACATAATGGGTCACAAGTATGAGCTCTATCTACCACAGTGTCTAGATGCCGTAAGCGGACCTTGGCTTATAGTTATTGATCTGCTTACACAAGCCAAATGTCCCTCCTGCCTTATGGTATCCTGTTCCATTCTAAGCCAGACACCAAGTACAGAAGACATAAAAAGAGAATGTGGAAATTTGGTGTTTGTTTCAAACACATGGTGCTATGGCTCATTTGGAAATGAAGGATTAAAGCATTTTTTAATGTTCCAGTTGGAAATTCTTGGTCTGAGCATTAGATCCAGAAGTGTTTGGATACTTAGCTAGGCAAATCCCAAGGATCAGAGTCCTCAGTGAAGGGCCCAGCCATCTGTATTTCATCCTAGGGAAAGTGAAATATGTATCCAGTTAAATGATTTGGCGGATCCACAGTCTGGTCTTGTGGCATCACTGACCTTGTTGGACCTGAGTTCTCCAGTGAAATGTAAAACCCCATATGCACTGCCCTCCTCCCTTGTGTGAATATTCTCCCTCTGGGTCAGAGCGTACAAGTTTACTGCTGCTACCTCTTTTTGCAAGAGGTGTGGGGGTCTGCACATTTGGGGAGGCACCTGTGCCAGAGAAAACTATCTCTGAGTAGACAAGGGGAGGAGCTGACTCTATAATTATGCAATCATGCCACTGTGTAAGTATCTTGAGATTGTGTCCAGAGCTCAGGTTTTAAGCTGAAGAGAAACCCAGAGAGCATGAATTGAACCACATATTCAGGAAACACTTTCCCAGCAGATCTAGTGAGGCAGTCTCAGCTTTCATTAATGCTAGCATCTCTTGAAAAGGATACCAGAGAGAACCAAGACTTGCTTAGGAACAGAAGATAGGGCATTTGCAACTGTCTTTTCTTATAGACTAGTGTTATCCTGTGCTGGAAGAACTCAGTTTACCATTATAAAAGGGCAGGCTCAACACAGTCATGTCAGTTGATTCTTGTTTAGAGTTCTTCTCACTCTGTTGAGCACTCACATCAGCAGGGTGTTCACAAAGAAGTTTTGCAGCTTCCATGGTATTTTACAGAACCTGGCATATCATACTGAGCTCCTCTTACATTGCTATTTAATGAAGAATTTGATCCATGTTGGCATTCCGTTAGAGGGTTTTAGCTACTGGAACTTACAAAAGCTTTCTGGTTTCACATATGAGTGAATCCTTTCTTCAAGAGCACCCACTGGGAATGAGCACAATAAAATAGTTTCAGTTGTGAACCAGTAGTAGGAGTGCTGAACTTGGAGTTAAGAAGAGAGAGTTTGGTTCAAACTAGTCTTGGGACTCAAGGCAAATCTTAACAGTCTTTTGGGGTTGAAGATTAAATGAGATACTATACAGAGAGCAGTTATTATTTCTGCCACAGTGAACTTTCAAGAAATGCTGTCTTTTCTCTTAGCGACTACCAGGAGATGTTCTAGAATAGTCTTACTTGCATATTTTATATAAGAAGTCACCTGCCAGAGTTCACTCTTACTGAATAAGCACAAGGTGGATAGCACTGCTCCCATGAACTTATTTCCACCAGCTGAAGAAACCTCCTGTTTGATAGCCAGGGCTCAGTGTACCATAGTGATCTCTTTTCCTGTTTCTTGTTGAGATTCTGTTAACCTGAGTCTGACTAAACCTACTGGGAGTAGGCTATGCAACGCACAGGTGGGTTACTTTTACTTTGTGCTCCCCACTCTGCTAAATATTTTTAGTCTTAGAAAGGGCTGAAATATCTTATTTTTGTTTCTGTCATTCAATGCTGTCTGATGATTTTTTGATTGTACTTTGTCGTCCAAAGAGCATTTAGAAAGAACAGAAATCTAAGACCAAAGTTGGCTCTACTCCCTCATCAATCTATGATCAATCTGTGTCCCCTTCTGGTTGTTTCTCATATACCTAGTCAATATTTAAACATTTACGTTAATGGTAGAAATAGAATGGTGTGTTTTGTGGTATTTCTTGTGTCGTACCATACTCCACCCCCCGCCTTTGAAATTTGATGAAGTCTTTACTTTCTCTTCTTTACTCCCTCCCTCTTTTAATCCTAAGTGCTGGTCTCTGTCTGCACCTCACATCTCTTTGCCCCCCATGGAGTCAGTGTTAACAGATTGCACTGTATTTACCATCACCTTTATGCTCGTAAGAACACACACATATAGTACGTATACTGTTATCTGTTGTGTTTCTGTTTGTGACAACAATGGGTTATACTCAAGTCAATTCTCTGCATCGTACTTTTTGCCACATGAACTTTAAGCTCCCTTTCACAAAACTGAGTTTTTGTGAAGGCTGAGGCTTTGCAGGGGCCAGACCCTGACGTATGAGCCCAGTTTCTATCTGCAGTGAGTCTATAATGCCTTCAGGAGTGTCTTGGAATCTCATCTTGGGACGAGGCTGTCAGTGTTGAGTTACTATAGCATTTGTTTTCCCATTTTCCTCTCAAGCCATGTTGCAGGAACTGATAGGTTCATACACCTTCCATTCCTCAGGTTAATCTCGGCTCCTTAGTGGCCGTTTGATATATTTGTTTTTCTATTACAGAAGTCAGTGATGCCCTTGTAGAATCCCCATATGGATTTCATGTGGCTTTTGTGCTTTTCTTGGGCACATCTTTTGAGCTAATAGTTCTATATCTATATCAGGGCACATGACGAAAGGGCAGCAGGTCTAAAAAATGTTATTTGGTAGCCTAGATATTTGCCAGCCTAGGTTCCATTTCAGGAATGATGATTTGTGGTTTATTGAATTGAAGTAACTCTCAATTATACACACATTTTCCTGACTGCTGAATTATGAGTACCTCTTGTTCCCCATATTGTCTATTCTCTTTATGGCTTCATCGTGACACTGCTTCACCAGAAGGAAGACATAAGAATGTAGTATGGTGTTCACGTCAATCCATATTTCTCCTTCTAAACAAAGCTGTTGTCAGGGTGAGGGGGTTGGGGAGCCAAAGCCAGGGATGGAGTCTAACAGGAAAAGAAAGTGATGCCTTGCCTTTGTTATCATCTTTCTCTCTCGCTGGAAACGATTACAAGTAACTTTCAATTAAGGAAGATCACCAAGGACTGAACTGCGTGGATAAAGTTCAACCACAGATAATCTTAAACCCTTAAGTCTCACTGGCTGTGGGGTTTCAGGCATCTTATTTAACCCGTCTGTGCCCCAGTCCTCCTGGTGTAGCAGAGCAAAAGAACATCTTCCCTTGCTATCTCCCTGGACTCCTGACAGCCAACCGAGATAATATATAAGGAAGCACTCCAGTGAACAAACAAATGGGCAATAGTCCAAATTTGTTGAATTAAAAGAATGATCTGCAGGCCCTGCATCAGGCACTGAGGGCACAGCCAGTAAGGACACATCTCAGCACCAAGGAGTTCATACCAACTACTTATGGATTAGCCAGCAACTCGTTTTCCTCCAGAAGTTAACTAATCTTGGCCACAGATAGTGTGGAATTTTTGCATGTAATTGTGCACCAGACACTGAACAACAAGTGCGGTTCTTTCATTCCTGGCCTTGTTGGTGCACCTTTCACACTTAGACCTCGAAAACATCCTGGGAAGGCTTCACCACCATGCCAAGATGGAAGGAGAATAGCATCAGCTGGTGCCGTGCTGTATTCATCTGCAGATGGGTTAAATGACAAGAAAACCTACTATTCAACCATTCGATCCCACGGGCTTCAAATTTCGGCACAGTCCAACATCCTCTTTGGACCTTCTCGGACCCCAGCAGTACTGAGCATCTTCCCCAGAGGCCCCGAGCCAAGAGGGGAGGGGTCTTGAGTGGTAACTGGGCATCAGCATTTTTTCTTTTAATTTCTACAAGAGATGCTGATAGCAAAATCTGAGATTCACTGCTTTCAAAACCAATACATGTTGGGAGTTAATTTTGACAGGCAGGTACATGTAATTTCCTGTTGCAACTCATATCTCAATCTCCCATCATCTACCCTGAGCTACCCCCTAATTAGCTTCCCAGAATACCTGGGCCTCCTTCCAATTCACCCTCCATATTGTAACCAGAGTGATCTTTTTGAATTAAAACCATCATCATGCCGTCTTCCACTAAACCTCACTTTAATGGCTTCCCATTGCTCTTAGGAACAAAATAAAAATCAGAAACTAGGCCCCAAGTTCCCAAATGTAATTTTTTTCCCCTTCAGTCTGATTTAATAATGTGTCCCTCCTGTGTCTTTAACTTCTTTTGATTATACCAGCCCCCTTCTGCTGCAGGGCGTTTGGACATCTGGCTCCCTCTGTCACCCTTGCCTGGACTCCTCACCTCCATGTCAGTCACTGGTGTCCTTTGTTTAGATAAGTTATTGCTTCCCTTCAGGTCATCACAGCTCAGATATAACTTTATCTGGGAAGCTTTCCTGGAAATTTTCAATCAGATCCAATTTTTAGCTCTCCACCTCTCCCGACTGTACAACTTGCAACACGATGTCATTCCCTGTAATAACTTTTTACTTAGGTTTGATTATTTAATCTGTCTCACTGAAACGATAGGCCACATCTGTTCTGCTTGGTTTGTTGTAATTTACTTACCATCATTTTCCCATATCATGCCTGACACAAGATAGACATTCAGTAAGCAACCATTCAATTGGTTGGTTGGTTGGTTGGTTAGTTGGTTTGTTAGTTGGTTGGTTGGTTGGTTCATTGGTTGGTTGAATGAATGACCAGAAAGCCAGTCAGAGTAGGGGAGTGTGCCTAATCAAATGGTGATGGGGGACTTAGGCTCTCTTGCCCTTGCCCTGCTTCTCATTCTCTGAAACGACTTGGCAGCTCTGTCTCAGATGGTAATTTCAGCCCAAGGAAGTCAGAGGCTGATGACTGATGAGCCCCAAAGAGAAGCAGGTACAGCTGTGTTAGGCTTGGGAAGCACCTGAGAGCCTCTGAGGGCAAAAGTATGGCATCTGGTTTGATCCGCTTGAGTGGGCAAAGCTGCAACAGCAGGAATAAAATCTGCTACCTTGGCCCCTCAGAGTTCTTGGTTCCCGGTGGAGAGTACCAAGCCCGGGGGCCTGCACTCGTGTCAGAGGGAGGGAGGGAGAGAGAGAGAGAAAGATCTTCCTAATACCTGACCTAATACCCTAAAAGCATGATTCTCCTGTGAAGTCAGCCCTGCTGAAACATTAGACCCAACACCATGGCTCTCTTCTTTCGTCTATTAAATGCATGGGGAGCATTGTCGTGACTGGATAATTAAGAATGCTGTCAGGCCAGAAGGCTAACATGACAGACAGTAGTCATCCAGACAGAACTTGGGAAGAGTTTTAAGTGCTGAAAGAGGTTTAAATCCAGGCCCACAAAAGCAGAGCGGTGAATACCAGACAGGAAGGGCAAGGCAGGTGGACTCCAGCAGGGGCAGCCAAGGTTGTACTTTTCCCAGTTGCATGGGGCTAAGGTAGAATCAGCTGAGCTGTGAATCTCCCCTCTGTGTTCTTGCAAATGGTGACTGTTACCTGATGTCCATTCTGTCTCCACAAAGAACCAACCCTTTAGCTCACTTTCTTTTTTTTTTTTTAACATTTTTTAAATGTTTGAGAGAGAGAGAGAGAGAGAGAGAGAGAGAGAGAGCGCTTGTGAGTGGGGGAGGGGCAGGGAGGGAGGGAGAGAGAGAAAAACCTAAGCAGGCTCCATGCTCCCACATGGGGGGCCGATCTCCTGATCACAAGATCATGACCTAAGCTGATATCAAGAGTTGGACACTTGGGGCGCCTGACTGGCTCAGTGGGTTAAGTGTCCGACTTCAGCTCAGGTCATGATCTCGAAGCTCTGGAGTTCAGGCTCCATATTGGGCTCTGTGCTGACAGCTCAGAGCCTGAAGCCTGCTTCAGATTCTGTGTCTCCCTCTCTCTCTGGCCCTCCCCTGCTCACACTCTGTCTCACTCTCTCTCTCAAAAATAAATAAACATTAAAAAAAAAAAAAGTCTGATCCTTAATTGACTGGCCACCCAGGTGCTCCTAAACTTCTCTTTCTTTCTCAGTCTCTGTCTCAAACTCCCTCCCTCCCTCCCTCCCTGGCTACCTCCTTCCCTCCCTCCCTCTCACCCCTTCCCCTCTCTCTCCCCCTCCCTCACTGTCCCTCCCAGTCTCTCCTTTTCTCCCTTCCTGCCCCTCCCTCCTACTCAAGTGCCTGCGCACTAGTTTGCTTGAGCTCTCCTGCTAGCTCCCTCTCGCCCTCTCAGAAATTATATTGCCTGTCTTGTTCCTCGGTTAACCCAGTTAACCCTAGCTATTCCTGATAATTCCCGGGACACTTGTCCCAAATGATGTGAGATCTTAAGGTGGTTTCTTCTTCTGTGCCCATACCTATGGTTGTCTGGCAGCAACTCTGTTGAAAATCCAGAAAACATGAGAGAAATGAGCAGAAACAGCATGAGAAATTGATCAGTCTGATTTGTGCAAATGAAGGACAAGTCAGCAAGAATGGTTGACATTTATATTTATTAGTGAAGGGAATTCAGGTAACTGCACCATGTCTGGGATTGTGGCTAATCTGTCTTGTAGTTCTGAATGGAGTTTCTTTCTCCCACCCTAGGGGAGAGTTCTTGCCCATGCCCTACTGAGAGTTAGCTAGTGTGCCCCCCACACAGTGCTTGGCTGGGCATAGAACAGAACAGTAGGTCATGGAGATTCATAGGATTTGAACGGCTTTTCCTTTCCTTGTGAATTAGCCTTTTAAATGTCAGCATTTTAAACTTGGCCTTTTCAAAAAAATATGATACCAGATGAACCTTACTTAATCGAAAATATTTTTTATTTAAAAGGTGTTTGTTTGTTTGTTTGTTTGTTTTTAGGTTTTTTTCTCCCAGTTAAAATGGGAAAAGCTAAGAAAACTTGAAACTTGATAAAGGATGGGCTGCATGGGAAGGAAGCTGTTTTTTGTGGTTAAGGTCTAAGCAACTTTGTTCCTAAATAATCTCTGCTGTTATTCCAAAAGGCAATTTTCTTACAGGTCCCGGATTTCATAAAGCAGACCTGATCCTCCCTCTCCTGGCCTACCGGGTGGGAATATTAGAATGGTAGGATTCCAATCCAGCTGTAAAAAGGGTTATGGCAGGTCCTTCACAGCTGCGTTGTCTTGACAGTAATTTATTTTGAAGCAGAGTTTTACAGATGACTGATTAACTCACATGTCTTAGAACAACCTTTCAAGTTAAGAAAGTAAGGTATTCTTATGCCCATTTCATAGATGAGGTAATGGACACCCAAGGAGGCTGAATGCATAAAGTCATGCAGCCTGTTACTGGCACACTGGGATCCAAGCACAGGGAGCCATCAGTGTTCTACCCACCTGTAATGAATGAGATGCAAATCCAGGGAGATGGGCTCAAATCCAGGTCTGCTGCTAATTAGCCATGTTAACCTTGAACAGATCATTAAAACGTCCAGCTTCCCCACCTGTAAAATGGACAAATATTGGCCTGTTTTTTCTCTCTCCCAACTAAGATTCTGTGAAGAATGAAATGTTATCATTCTGATAGCACAAAATGCTGAAGTATGAAAGCATTAACCTTTATTATCTTAATAATAGGGCTGAGTCCAATGCCATATCAGGTGCGAGGCAAGATGTCTTTTATGCTTCTCCTTATATGGTTAGGGAACCAGAAATAAGGGGCCCAGGGGTTCCAAACACATGGGAGAGGTCTGTGACCATGTGGGGTAGGCTGAATTTTTAAAGCTGTGTGTGTATACCTTTTATTCACATGCATGCTAAGAGCATAAACAAATCCCTCTGAGAAATTGAATATCAAATTAGAGCTGATTAACGAACACTGAATTTTTCCAAACCTTGAAACTTTCGGTCATCAGTGCCCTTCAAATTTGGAGACCGTCCATCTTGGTAAGCTCCTGTCTGCTAGGGAATGTCACAGGGATTCTGTCAAACACAGACAGACGCTCCCAGCTGTAGGAGGGAGCCAGAGTCTGCCATTTCCCCAGAGCCAGGAACCAGGAGAAGCCCGTAGAGTGGAGGCAGCAAGTACCAACTCCCCTTTCCTGATGTTGGGCTGTTTTTCAGGGTGACGTCCAGAGGACACTCATCCAAGTGGACTTTGGTGATGGCGTGGCAGTGTCTTACGTCAACCTCAGCTCCATGGAAGATGGCATCAAACATGTCTATCACAACGTGGGCATTTTCCGAGTGACGGTGCAGGTGGACAACGGTCTGGGGTCGGACAGCGCCGTCCTGTACTTACATGTAACTTGTATGTTATTACTGTTGTTGGTTTATGACATATTTTAAATGCCGTGTCCTTTTAAAATATAACCCCAAATGTCGTATCTAGAAGCAGCTCACAAGTTGTCTTTGAGTAGAAGGGGAGAGGAGAATAAGAGAGCCAAATGGGGAGAAAATAAAAACAGGGGACAGAGTTTGAAGAATCCTAGAATTTGCGTTGCCTGAAATTGGTCTCATGGCACTTCCTGTGCCTCTTCCAGATGCTTCTGAGATCAAGCACCTGTGTCTATGGCTGGGCCTAAGCAATTTGCTGAGCTATTTGACTGAATATGGATTTGTCTTTTTTTTTTTTTTAAGCGAGAAACGTTGAAAACAACTCCCATGTATGGCTCAGTCTACTGCATTGAGAATTAGCACTAGTGATGGAATTTCTCCCCATCTCATTATTCTTCTCTTCCCATGATACACCTCACTGTTGATAACTCTTTTAGACTCGTGCTCCTGTTTTGAAAGTGTATTTCCTGGGCTTTTATCCGTGATGATTCGGTGCTAGAGAGAAGTTGGTGTCAAGAGAGGGAAAGAGTGTAAACAGTGTTGTGGAAGCTGCCTTACGAAGCAGTTCCAAGAGGTGTCGAAGCGCTTGCCCCACGGAGGAATCTAAAGATGTGTTAAGTCTGACGACATCATGACTGCTGCTAAGCTGCGTGTAGTACAAACGTGCGCCATGAAGGCCCCTTGTGGCAGGGGTGGGGGCATCCCCAAACAGGCTTAGGACATCTTTAGATTGCTACAGAATGCTTTGCTTTAGAATGGAAGTAGCTATGTGAAGCCCCGGTGGCCTAATGGAGAAGGCACTGGCCTCCTAAAATGAAAGCTCCTTTTATGGACAGCCTGGTCCAAACTAATTCCAAATTCTAAGCGAAGAATATTAAGGCCAGGCAGTATCCCATGCCTCCCACCTGCCCCTGGCCCATGAAACTAAACTGAGTACAGAACATACCAACTGGAATCTTTTTTTCTTAAGCTTCTTTGGTCTAGTGGGAGGACAAGAGTATCCAGGGATTCCCCAAGTGATTGTTAATTACTAAGGATTTCAGCAGTACCAGTAATTCTTGATCTTTCTCTCCTGTACACTCATGACAAAAGGGCTTTGAAGAAACGCATCCTCCCTCCTTTGGGTTGAAGCAAAGTTGTACAAGATTCCCAGTGTGCCCACTCCTCCTGCCTCTTTTCAGCTAAAGTTTATGAAGCAATTACTATGTGCCCACTTTTGTGCTAAGCAAGCTCTTTGCATGTATGATCTCACATCTCAAAATGACCTGAGGAAGTAGGCACTATTAGAAACCCTACTTACAAAGAGCTGTGGGTGTCAGGGAATTTGAATAATGCATTTGTAGACCTACTATCTGGCAAAGCCAGGCTGCAGACTCAGGAGTGCCAGCTCTTGATCACTGAGGTCAGTCTTGTCAGTGATGCAGCTTGTCTCCACCAACCCTTATCCCCTCCACTCCTTCACAGATTGTCCCAACCCTTATCCCCTCCACTCCTTCACAGATTGTCCTGAAGGAACATGAACTCCTTGCTGTACCACTACATAGGTTCAAGGTGCCTTCCATAGGCTCCCTTCCTGCTGACTCCATGACTGCCCCACCCCAGGCTCTCCTGTATGGACTTTCTGGAGTTGCCTCTCGCTAAGAAATAATCTTTCTTACTAAGGAATAATCAGAAAATCTCTCAGAAGTACCTCACCAACATTGGTTATTAGTAGCAAAACTAACTTGCCACACAAATGCTGGTACCTTTGCTGAGAATGGCCACCTACCTAGCAACCTGTCATTTTTCCATGGCTTATTCTGTAAGGGGGATTTTATCCTTACAGCCATTCAGGCTCTCCTGAAGAATTACAGTGATTTTATTCCATATCTCGCCTGTGTATGAAACATCTACCACATGCTAACCATGTGTAAATACCGAGTTCAAGTTCAGCACTAGCTTTGTGTCGCAGTTTCTCAGGCTCTCCCATAGATCATCCACACCTTGGTCTCTTCATCACCCTGTGGATTCTTCCTCACCCCTTAAACATGATCAGATCCTCTGAGAGCTGGCTCCCTAACCTGGTTTTCTCCCAACCTTACTCAACCCTGGGAAGGAAAACAGCACAGAGATTAAAGGTTGCTGAAGCCATGGCTTCTAGAAGAAATGTACTGCTTTGTTCAGTGGCTTTTTTTTTTTTTTTCTCATTAGCCTAGTTGAGTGAGTGGCTCAGTACTTTGACTTTCACCTTAATGGCAGATGGTTAGTAGTGGAAAATTTTGTGTTCTTCTTTTTTTTTTTTAATTTTTTGTTTTTTACATTTATTTATTTTTGATAGAGAGAGACAGAGCACAAGTTGGGGCAGGGCAGAGAGAGAAGGAGACACACAATCTGAACCAGGCTCCAGGCTCTGAGCTGTCAGCACAGAGCCCCACGGGGGGCTTAAATTCACAAATCACAAGACCATGACCTGAGCTGAAGTCGGATGCTTAACTGACCGAGCCACCCAGGCACCCCTGGAAAGTTTTGTGTTCTGATCACAATTTTGTTAGGCTTATCTTGAGTTAAGTGGTTGGATAAGCATACTTCATGTAATGGAACCCTTTCTAAGCCTGGCCTTGGGGATAAGAATAAACTCTTTTTTACTAACTGCATCAAAACAGGATTTTTCTAAACTTTCTTTAACTCACATACATCTAAAACCCCCATCATAAGCAGTTTCGGCAGGTCTGACATATTTGCTCACGTCACCACTTCTCTCCTAAAGTTCATGTCACTGTGCAAAGGCACATGCCTTCCTTTGCTTCTCCTGACACTTGTACCATGACAGGCAACATCGGCCCTTTCTTGCAGATGGAGCAAACAAAGATGGGAGAAGTGCTTTGACACCATTGTATACTAAGACGAAGTCAGAACAAGACCATAATTGATTAACTTTCCCCCAAATCTCAAACCTGAAGGGTCTCTTGGCCATTTTGGGCCACAGTACCAGGGTATGGGGGCAGGGGTGGGGGTGGTCTTTGTAGAAAAAACAAAACCCAAACACTGGACTGAGTTGGGAGTTGGCCCAAACTCCTGGCCAAGTCACTCCATTTCTCTGAGCCTAGATTTTCTGCTGTCATGTGAGGAACGCACATCTTGTTTCTTAAAGGTTCTTTCAAGCAAAATATGCTGTGACCTGTCAACTAGCAAAGCTTGATTTCCCATCATCACAAAGGAGCACGTGCGTTTCTACTTAGTGGGTTCTGAGCAGCAACCCTTAGGTCATTTCGCCAAGCCTACCCTCCGCTTCTCTCACTAACACCCTCCCCTTTGCCCAGAATTCTCCCCCATTTCCTGTCTTGAAGAAAGATTCTCTCTACCCTCCAAGTCGGAAAGGTGATATGAGTCCAAATCAGAGAGTTTTGGTTTTGTTCTTGTTTTAGTTTTTAATACGGGTTTGCAGAAGTCATCAGAAACAAGTGGAGAGGATGTGCCTGCTGTAAAGTTTCCAGGAGTGGGTGAGCCGTTCCCACTGGGAGGTTGGGTAATCTGTGGTAGCCTGACAGAAAGTTCTTGGGGATAGTATTTACTGTGCTCTGCTAGTTTGCAAACTAACGGGACACGTGGTGGTGCAGCCAGTGTTGGCCTCAGCTGGTGGGAGCAGGTAGAATTTAGAGGACACGCACATTTCTGCTCAGAAAGCTGCCCCATCTCAGCCAGACTTGCAGGAAAAAAGTCACCGAATACTGTGCAGATTAGCAGAATGAAAGGTTAAAAATAAGTAGTTGAACCAGATTTTGTAGTCCTTTCTAGATCTCTCTGCAATTACCTCCTAACATAGGTACCATTTACAGATGCCTTTCTGCTCTTACCTTAGGGTGAAGTGATCAGTTTGTTGAAAACCTATGTAGTTTTGCAACTTTTCACGTGATTGTTATCTTGGCCAGCAAATGTTAGACTTGAGTTTTGTAAAGCGTGGTTGAATGAGTCACCCGCCCCAGAACTGCATGATAATAATGCAGTGTTCGTTCCAGACCTGCTGTATTGGAATTTCTAGAAATACGGATTAGTATAATCCGTATGCACATTGCAGTTTAAGGGACTCTGTTTTAGGATTTCATCTTTATACTTTGAACTACTTTAGTTTCTCCTAGAGCTTTTTTACATTTCAGACAAACATCAATGTAATGCATACACAATATTCAATTCTACAGTCAGAGGTCTCCAGGACAAATGGTAGAGTCAGTCCCAAACGATCATTGTGTGTGTAATTGCACGTGTACACACACACACACACACACACACACGTGCACGATGTCCAGCTTCACAGGCGTCAGCTGCTTCCTGCAGCACATTAGGAGTAAACAAGAAAAGAGAAGGGAAACCCGATTCACACAAGTAATTTCCCATTTCCCTCAACCACCTTGCAGCAAAGATTCATATGGAGTGATGCAGCGCCACCTGCCGCCCTTCTTCGGCACCACAGGCACGTTTGTCATGGAGCTACCTCTGCCAGCCTGTTCAGCTCTGGATTTAGAGCAGCCAGCCAGCTGGGGGCCTCCAGGGACTGGAGTTTCGCTTCCACGGCTCCCCTAGCTCAGACTGCACCCTCTGTACATAGAAGAGATGCTTAAAAGCTAGGTTTGGGGCAGCAGAAACTAGGTATGTCAAATGCACAAAAAGTAAATGAATACAAGAGGACAAGGTGGGAATATGAAAGGAAAAATGCACACATTTGAATGAACCCATGCACACATATGTGTACTTCATGGCCTACAAGCCAACATGCTATGCATCCTGAATCCTAGGTCTCCTTGGCTTCCACTCTTTCCCTCCATTTCTCCCCTGCAGCCACTTGGGCTTTCTTGCTAGTCCTCAAACATGGCAAGCAAACTTCCTCCTCAAGATTTTGCACTTGCTCTACCCTCACCCTGATGCATCACAAATAGTGCACGCCTTCACTTTATTCAGGTCACTGCTCCAATGTCATTTCTTCTGAGCCACAAAACTAGCACTCTATCACGTACCCCTGCTTTGTGTGTTCAGTGCCTGCCTCCCTCAATAATACATAAGCCCCACCAAGTACCAGGTGTCCCCAGCACCTAGAATAATGTCTGACATATGGCAGCACTCTAAAACTATTGAATGAATTAGTGACCATTTTTCACTAAGAAGATTCAACTGTTGCCATTAAGAGGACACGGGCACCATCCTCACTTTGATATTCTGACTTTAAAAATATATTAATGGGGCACCTGGGTGGCTCAGTCGGTTGAGCGGCTGACTTCAGCTCAGGTCATGACAGCTCAGAGCCTGGAGCCTGTTTCAGATTCTGTGTCTCCCTCTCTCTGACCCTCCCCCGTTCATGCTCTGTCTCAAAAATAAATAAACATTAAAACAAATTTAAAAAAAATAAAAATATATTAAGTACTCATATGTGAGAGAGACAATGAACCCCGTTAGAATGGAACTGGCATGTCTAACAAAGCTCATCTAGTCCTTGTCTTCTAGCTGAGTCATTTAACTCAGATCAGGGGAGTCAGGAAGAGCATTCCAGAAGAGTGGTTCCTGGAACTGAGACTTGAAGACTGGCAGGTGCCTCGAGAGGGGTGTCTAAGCCAAGGCCTCAGCGCAGAACAGGGCCTAGCCTGCTGGAGCAAAACAGCAAGAGCCATGTAAGAAATGAGAACATGTATAAAGTGCATTTGCCAGTGCCTGGAATGTATTTAAGTAATCAGTGGATGCTGACTCTTACTAGCTAATTTGTTAAAAAGGGAAAGGTCTTTTGAGCATTTGTCAGCTGGCTAGAGCATGAGCTCTAAAATCAAACTTCTTTGGTTCACACCGCAGAATGGATGTTTCCTGGCTGCGTGACCTTGGGAAAGTCACTTTCCTCTGTTGGTTCATCTCTAAGCAGACGTGATAGTATCGCCTACTCCATAAGGCTGTGGAGAGGAGCAAATGAGACTCAAAAGGGTCATTAGCAGAATACGTAGCACATAGTTATCACTCAGTGAATGCTGCCCTTTTATTATTGTATTGAACCGTTCTGACTTATGAACAACTACTTCTTATCATATGGCTTATAAACCAGGAAATCAATTCTTGCCTGTATTCTGGTCACCCAGACTCTAATTCTATAAAGAGAGAGAAGCATACACAAAAGCAGAAACAAGAAATTGCATTGTCTGTTTATTTACCCAGCAAAACACTCGATTATCTGCTACATCTCAGGAACTATGCTAGCCTTTATGTATAAAGGTAAATAGGAAAGACTCTTACCTTCCAAAAGTTTGCAGCCTGTGTTCTCTGTCTCACAAATGTTAGATCAATAGTTCTTAACTATCGTCATCATTATAATTAGGGAATGCGAAATTTAGTTTTGAACAAGTGAGTAAGCAAGATCAACTTGGCTTTCTAGAAAAATCACTCTCACAACAGTTTGTAGGGTGAGAGGTACGTAGTCATTGCCATACATTGTATGAACATATAAATTGTATACATGCAAGAATGAACTCATACAACCCACATGCATAGTTCAGAGCCCACGGACTGACATGCTATATGTACAAATACCTCTTAGGTCTCAATGGCTTCCACTCTTTCCCTCCACCTCTCACTGCAGCCACTTGAACTTTCTTGCTATTCCACAAACATGGAGATCCAGTTCTTCCTCAGGATCTTTACACTTGCTCTACCTTCACCCTGGAGCATATGTTTTGTTCTGGGCACCGTGGCACTTGGTGCAGCTTGTCTATTACTGAGGCAGGCAGGCAGTGAACACACAGAGCGGGAGGGTGGATTAGCATGGGAGCAGGCTGGAAGCCAGAAGATCTGCACGGAGCGTGACAGTCCAGGTGTATGAGCCAGGGAAGGATTGGGGATGGTGAGAGGAACTCTAACTGAAAGGTATTTGTGAAACCAGATCCGCGGTTTCTAACATAGAATGAGTGGCAAGGAATAAGGAATCTACATTGACTTTATGCTTCTGGGTTGGTGCCCTGGATATACATTGTTTTTTTTTTTTTTCATTAAGATATGGAGATTACAGAAGGGGTGGGGGGCGTGTAGGAAATGATGAATTTCTTAGGAACATTTGGCTCCTAATGGAGTCCAGAGTCAAGTCGGTGATTTTTGAGTTCTAAGCATGAACTTTATTAGTTGAAGGTCAGGATGTGGATGATATTGTCCACCTAGCGGGCCTCCGTAGTTAGAATCGTTCCCCCCCCCCCATTTTTTTCTTCAGTTGAGCACATCCTGAGAACCTGAGAACCACAGGGCTGTCTCTACCTGCTCATGCACGCTTTGTCCTAGACAAGCTGACCTTAACACCAAACAGGTGGTATTACATATGCTTGGGCAGTGACACACACACACACATATGTGTCTACACATACACAGATCTTTAAAATCCAACAAAGAGTAGAGAATCATCACATCTAAAGTGGTTTGGGGATTTGTGAAGTCACCACCACCACTAGATTCCCCTGCCACCCACCTGGACTCCATGAGGTTTCCTTCATCCTGTTTACCGCCACAGATATGACCTCTTGGAAAGACTTTGCATCTTCCTGTGAAGTCTCGTATCATGGCTCTTCTTTTAAGGACTTCATACATGTAAATTTCTAAAGTTTTACACATATATAACTCAGGTTTTAGGCCTGGAAGAAAGACCAGTAAGTGGGAAATATTGAGATACAATGGGTCACAATATATATTTTTCTCCAAAGCAGGGGCAACCCCTGGCACTTTCCTCAGGGAATAGGACTGTCACGTTTTGGAGACTTCCAGAACTAATACGTATTCTCTTCAGAGCAGGGAAAGGTGAAGCAAAGAAAGTTCTTCCTTCTCCATGACTCGTCTTTTCTCTTGTGCCTCAGGTCCCCTGGAGCATGTACACCTGTCTCTTCCCTTTGTCACCACAAAGAACAAAGAGGTCAATGCAACTGCAGTGCTGTGGCCCAGCCAAGTGGGCACCCTCACTTACGTATGGTGGTATGGAAACAACACAGAGGTGGGTCAGACTTCCACGCGGCATCAAATGGCAGCTCAGATCACACTGGCTGAAGGGAAAAGAGGAAATGAAATGGCTTCTGTAACTCAAGGGTCTAGGGTAGTCCTCGTTTCGGGGAGAGCAGGCTCTTAGTACACCAGTCATCTCAACAGTTTGTTGCCTTTGTCTCTCTGTCTCTCACCGCACCACCCCTACCCCTTATCTTCCTCTACATTGGCCTTCTTCTCCAGTGAGATTTGCCTTTGCAAAGACCCTTTGCAGCAACCTGAGCTATTTAACTGTGACCACCTAGCAGGGAAAATGAACTGTCTTTCATAGAAGTTCTTACAAATGTCCCAGAATGGAGTATTATTGACCAAGCCTTCCCAGTGGTGGGAATGGAAAAAGAGGTGATGAAATCAGTCTCCTTGGAACCACATGGTCCAAGAGAGGGGAGAAAATGGTCCACAAAAAGAAAAAAAAGCCAATGGATAACAGAGAGTCCGAAGCAACAAATACTTACTACAACCCAGCCCCCAAATGGTCTTCTCACCCTGAATCAGACGTAGCCACAGCTTTACCCTTTATGTTTTCCCTGTGAAAAACCATGGCCTGTGACCAGAAGTCAGCAACACCTTTAAACTCCATAGAGACCATAAACCTCACTTACTGTAAGCCCTTCATTTTCCAGAAAAAAAATGAGGAGGACACACAGGAGGTGGTTTCCCCACCTCATTCAGCGGCTTCACCAGAGGCCAGATCCAAGGCCTCCCTGTGCCCATGGGAATTGTTTTCCCCTCATACTAGGCTGCAAGCTCCGTTTTGAACTGACTCCATTCTCAGAGATTCAAACTGGCTTCCAGATGTCAGTGCAGGCAGCCAGCCTCAGGCCTCCCCAGGGGGCGCAGGGATGAGTTGGTGGGACTAGAACCCTTCATCTTCCTCCAGCAGAGTCGTTTTCCTGCACTGGGGGGCTTTGCTCTTCAAATATAGTGCAACTTATTCCAATACAAATCTGTTTCTACCCCAGAGCTTAATGTTGGCTCTCACTGGAGACCTAATTTTGCACAGGCCCAGGGAAGATACCTCTCCTGACCCCAGCCCTGCTACATGCCCGGTGGGGGAAGGAAACGCTCACCTCTATGGCTAATTTGACTCAGCTGCTGAAAAGAAGCCTTTTTTTTTTTCTTCTGAAACCTCGCATATAAATTTGACCCCAGTAGGGCCCACTACCCACAGTGGCAGGGGAGAAATCTAAGTTATTTGCCTGAAAGCTAGTGCTAGAAGGTGAACATACTAAACAACTTTCTTTCGTGTCTCCTTTTTTTTTTTTTTTTTTTTTTTTTAAACCTTTCAGCATAAAACAAATTCTCCACAGATTGTGTCGAGTAGACTTCTTATGCCAGGCTTTGGTCTTCCCTCTGCCATACAGGGAGGAACATGAATTTAGATTTTAACATTAATTAAGAAAAGACAGGAAAGAAAAATGTTTGTGAGGAATGAGTTGAGGGAGGTCAGTAAGCTAATAATCTTTTCCTCCAGGACCCCAGCATCCGATTATATTACAGGCACTACTCCAAATCCTTTTTTTTTTTTCTCTTTTTCTTTTTTTCAGTCCTCAAACCACTATCCAATTAGTACTTGTTTCCATAGCAGCTACTTCCAAAAACTGCTGATAGGGCTTCTCAGAGGAACCAAGCCACACAAGGCCACTCCAGTCTAAATAGTACAGTTTTGGTGTCCACGATCACTGTGTTCCATTGTAATTTTCTATAAATGGTACACCCTGGAGATGAACAACCGGAAGCTTACAGATTTTCAATGACTACTGCTTAAATCTGGATTAATATGAACTGCCTGTTTTGGTCTGATTTGAGTATTTCTTTGTATTAAGGGATCTGCCTGCTCTGAGCAGGTTACAGATAGAGAGCTATATCCCACCAAACAGCAAGACCTACCAGTGTCCCCAGACTGCTGTGTAAAGATACCGGAAGAGAGGTGTCATATTCACAAGGAATGGGCAGAGTTACTTAGGGTCGTGGTTCTTGTAGCTCCTTTCTAGCCTGGACTTGAGATGATGGGGAGGCATACATGGAGCCGGTCACCCAGGGCCACACCAGGAAGAGCCTTTGCTGACTTAAGTGGCTTGTTGGTGGATCAGAGCTAGTGGCTGTCTCATCTGTAATTGAGCAAATGTCCCCTGACTCTGGGCCTTCACCCATTTTAGCCTCTGATCACCTTGGAGGGAAGCATATCATTCAAGTTTACTTCTGAAGGGATGAACACCATCACAGTCCAGGTCTCTGCTGGGAATGCCATCCTGCAAGACACAAAGAGCATCGCGGTGTATGGTGAGTGCCCTGTCTACACTAACCCGTCGCTGGGCCCAAGCTCAGATGAACTAGCCTGGTGCTTTTGTCCCACTGGCCACCCTGGCTCATGACCTCTAACCAGGGAAAAAAGCATAGTGGTAGAGAAAGAGCTGAGTCAAGTCTGATCTCCTCCTTTTGGGAGAGGTGGTTCCCCGGCATAGTTGCTGTCATAAGACCCTGGGGGGTGCTTATTGGAGTGTTTCCTGAAAGTGGCTCTGGGGCACAAAGGGCAACTCTACACCCATTCACCTGGGTGGGGTGGAATGAGTTTCATTATGTATAAAGTTGATCCATTCCATTTGGTATTCTGGTGGTGTTTGAATAACTAAAACCCCCATTATAAAAGAAAATAGATAATATTTAGGCTTTTGTTCAACTTTAAGGGGCACCTGGGTGGCTCTGCCAATTAAGCATCTGACAGCTGATTTCAGCTCAGGTCATGATCTCACAGTTCATGAGTTTGAGTCCCACATCAGGCTCTGCGCTGAATGTGGAGCCTGCTTGGGATCCTCTCTCTCCCTCTCTCTCTGCCCCTATCCCACTCATGCGCGTGCGCGCTCTCTCTCTCTCTCTCTCTCTCTCTCTCTCACACACACACACACACACAATAAATAAATTTCAAACAATTTAAAGTTTAACTTTAAGAGTCTTGATTATTAAGAAGAATCTACCAATATGTAAATATTCTGAAGATCTCTTCCAGAAATACATATCATTAAAAAAAAATACTCTGATTAAATTAAAAGCATTATCATGCAGATGTCATGTATCATCATAGATTGGATATTGGTTGAACAAGCAATGATACAGAACAGTCTGCTAATCAGTTGGGGAAGTTGAATGTAGTCAGAGTATTGCACAGAATGAAAATATACTGAAATGGAAAGATAGGATCTCTGACTTCAAATGGGGGATTAAAGACAGTTTATACATATCGATCTCATTTTGGTAATTTTTTTTTCTGCACCAAAAGATAGATAGGTATGCACTGAGTGTTATAGGTGGATGATAAAAATGTGAAAATTATTGTTAATATGAAAGTGGTATATATGCACCATGAAAAATTAAAATTTAAAAGTAGATAGGAAAGGTAAATGCTGTGCAGAGAGAGAGAGAGAGAGAGAGAGAGAACCAAAGACAGGGATGAAGGGAGGGAGGGTGAGACCAGGAGTGAGACAGAAAGAGAGAGACAAAGAGAAACTAGCTAGTGGTCCGGATATTATCAATTGCCCCAGTCCCAGAATTAATTGGCTCTGATGCAGGTACTGCTTTCATTGCTCATCTTGCGAACTTGACCTTCAAATTCAAAAAGCAATTTATAAGCATTTTTGAACAAGTCTGAGGACATTATTCCTCGCATGGCTGGGTGTTAAGAGTCATAATGTGTCCTCCGTCCTCCCCTCCCCTCCCCCACCCCCCCAGGCCCCTGAAAGTAGCTTGATTAAGCCCAAACAGTGAGAGCAAACCAGGGCTGTGGTTTTCCTAACAAGGTCCCGTCAGTGAGGCAACCTCTTAGCCAGGTGGCCAAAATGGGGGAGTGCCTTTGCCTCTCTTTCCTTCTTCATCTCTTTTCTATGCTCAGTGAATGCACTGAATCCTCACGACGACCTAGCATATAGTAGGTGATGTTAATACTCTCATTACTTCAGCGGGACAGATAACTTGCCCCAGCTAGTATGTTGTGGATCTGGGCTTCTAACCCTGCCCTTCTAGACCCAGGGCCCATGCTCTGAAATTACCCCCACTAAATAGCTTTCATGTCTTTTCCATCTGAGACTTCCTTTCCTCTCTTTCCTTCCTGGATGTCATAGGTGACACTAATGGGCACTGACCCATGATTCCCAACAGATGTTCTCTTGGTTAAGCCTATCAGCAACCTCATCAGAACCACAGAGAGAACGTTAAACCTAGAAGGTCTTTGGCCTGACCTGGCTCATGCCATCATTTCACAGAGAGGAAATCGTAGCTCAGAAATGGGAAATTACTGGCTTTGAGTCATTCTGCTATTCGATGACAGCTCCAGCAATAATAATAATGGTGATGGTAGTGGTAAAAATTAACATTGACAAAGCCCTTACCAACATCTGTTCAAAGCACCTGATACATATGATGTTTTATTGAATTCTCTGAGCAGACTTATGAACAATAGGCTATATTTACTCCTATTTTTCAAATGTAGAAATATGAGCTAAGTATAATAAACAGATTGAGCCTAGGAATCTGAATCCAGAGGGAATGTTTCTAACCACTTTCCACCCACTTGCCCGGCTTAGTTATCCTTCTCCCTAAAATGTCTTTAAAGGTGTCATCCAAGAGTGGATCTCTCTCCATCAAATGAGCTACCTTCACTAAAATTGTCTCTTTATCAAAAGCGTGAGCAGGGAAGTGGTCTTCCCTCCTCTAACCAAATTTCTGAGCAAACATCCTTCATTTATCTTAAGTTAGATGAAGAGTCAGAGTTTCAGGCATATTACTAGAAAATCTTTTTTTTTAATTGTTTTATGTTTTATTTTATATTTGAGAGAGAGAGAGAGCATGAGCAGAGGAGGGGCAGAGAGATGAAGACAGAATCTTGAAGCAGGCTCCAGGCTCTGAGCTGTCAGCACAGAGCCCAACACAGGGATCAAACTCACAAGCAGTGAGATCATGACCTGAGCCGAAGTCAGGTGCCCAACCAACTGAGCCACCCAAGCACCCCTGTATTACTAGAAAATCTTAATGAAGTGTGTGATCTATTAAAGATACATTATATCACACAGAGTTAAACAGGCAAGATTGAACTCACCTAAAATAAAAGTCAGGAATATTTTTAAACCCGGGGATGAACTAGTGGAGGAATTCAGAGGTGAGGAATTATCACCGTCATTAGGCTGACTGTGTTTGCTAAATGGTGCTCATGAAAGGTAGTTTCCTTCCGTGTCATGGACAGAGGTCCATTGTGCCTGCCTGCCTGCCTTCCTTCCTTCCTTCCTTCCTTCCTTCCTTCCTTCTTTCCTTCCTTCCTTCCTTCCTTCCTTCCTTCCTTCCTTCCTTCCTTCCTTCCTTTCCTGGTACACATGGCAAGAGTATGTCAATCTTATTTTTGTATTGAGATACAATTGATGTATAATATTTTATCAGTCTCAGGTATACAACATAATGATTGAGTATTTGTATATATTGTGAATTAATCCCCACAAGTCTAGTGAACCTCTAGCAGTGTATGTAGTTACATTCTTTTTTCCCTCATGATGACAACTTTTAACTTTAACTATTTTAGCAATTTTCTTTTTTCTTTTTTTAATTTTTTTTAACGTTTATTTATTTTTGAGACAGAGAGAGACAGAGCGTGAACAGGGGAGGGGCAGAGAGAGAGAGAGAGACACAGAATCTGAAACAGGCTCCAGACTCTGAGCTGTCAGCACAGAGCCTGACGCGGGGCTCGGACTCACAGACCGTGAGATCATGACCTGAGCCGAAGTCGGACGCTTAACCGACTGAGCCACCCAGGCACCCCTGTTATAGCAATTTTCAACATTCAATGCAGCATTAATAATTACAGTTACCATGCCCTGTATTATATCCCTGTGACTTATTTATTTTATACTTAGAAGCTGTACCTCTTTACCCTCACCCATTTTGCCCACCTTCCCACTCCTGCCTCTGGCAACTACAAATCTGTCCTCTGTATCTGAGGGTTTTTTTTGTTTTTGTTTTTTCTACATTCCACATATGCGTTCCACACTTTCTGTATCGGTTTATCTTTCTATGGAGAGTAGGTTATCTCCATATCTTGGCTATTGTAAATAATGCTATGGTGAATATGGGGGTGCAGATATCATTTCCAGTTAGTGTTTTTGTTTCCTTCAGGTAAATACACAGAAGTAGAATTCCTAAATCATCTGGTCATTCTATTTTTAATTTTTTGAGGAACCCCATACTATTTTTCTATCTTTCTTGATGGCTGTATTTCAAAGATATGGTTCCCAGGTCCTTAAGAAAGACATTCCTGGGTTGGAGAAGATGTGCATCTCAAAAGAGCAGAGGAGAAATCTACAATTGCAAGTTTTCGAAAGTAGTAAATGCTCTAGGAAAAGGGAGGTCAGTGGCTGTGGTCAGGAAGAAATTTGCCTAAATTTAGTCAAGCTGAGGGGAACATTAGGGCCATCATGGTCAGACTGAAGGAAGCATTATATTTGGGAAATGGACCAGGAAAAGATTGTCCACCCAAAGCCACAAAATAGACTGTGGGAAAGAAAATCTAATTTGCATTGTTTTCCTTAATTTGCTTCAGGGCACAGGTTTGCTTTAAAAAAAATGTAAATATGCTGCAAACACATGTGCACACACACACACACACACACACACACACACCACAGGTGGCCTGTGAACAACACGGGTTTGCACAGGTCCACTTATATACAGATTTTTCTGATAAATACAGTACAGGACTATAATGTATTTTCTCTTATGATTTTCTTAATAACATTTTCTTTTCTCCAGCTTACTTTATTGTAAGAATACTGTATATGAAACATACAAAATATGTGGTCATCGACTATTTCTGTTATCAGTAAGTCTCCTGGTCAACAATACACTATTAATAGTTAACTTTGGGGTGCCTGGGTGGCTCAGTCCCTTAAGCATCCAACTTCATCTCAGGTCATGATCTCGTGGTTCGTGAGTTCGAGCCCTGCGTCAGGCTCTGTGCTGACGGCTCAGAGCCTGGAGCCTGCTTCAGATTCTGTGTCTCCCTCAATTTCTGCCCCTTCCCTGCTCATAATCTGTCTCTCTCTCTCAAAAGCAAAGCAAAACAAAACAGAACATTTTTTTAAATGAATAGTTAAGCTTCTGGGGAGTCAAAAGTTAAATGTCGATTTTCGTGTACCAGGGTGAGGGAGGGCATCCTAACCCACACGTTGTTCAAGGCTTAACTGTATGTATGTATGTATGTATTTCGGCTACTTATGCTTTCCACTGCTCCCACATGCACCCCCTGCTTGTTGAGTAAGCTAAAGTGTGCAACTCCTGTCCCCTGCTAGTGGGCCCGCTAAGTTATTACAGAGAGAGCTGTATCATTTTTCTGTTTGTGTCTTTTTATTAAGATAAACACCTTCCCTTACAGATTTGGTTTCTATGGTTTGGTAAGAGGTTCAGGGAAAATGAAAAAAAAAATCAACTTACATCTTTTTTTTTAATTTTTTTTAATGTTTATTTATTTTTGAGACAGAGAGAGACAGAGCATGAACAGGGGAGGGTCAGAGAGAGAGACACAGAATCTGAAACAGGCTACAGGCTCTGAGCTGTCAGCACAAAGCCCAACACGGGGCTCAGACTCACGGACCGCGAGATCATGACCTGAGCCGAAGTCGGCCGCTTAACCGACCAAGCCACCCAGGCGCCCCTACCTTACATCTTTAAAGTGAAAAGTTAGGGTTCAGTGAGTGATTCCTTGGGGCTTCCATTTTCCATGCTGCTAATTAAGATGCATTTCATTATTCTCCATCAGAACTGAAGTGGTGATATTCATATAGGTGACCAGTGTCTCATAAAATGGACAAGCTTTGAAAAATAGGACTTTGGAACAGGCTAACCACCGAAATACACACCTTATAATTTAAGAATCTTCAAAGCCTGTGCCTAATAAGTCTTTAGCATTGTTAGGAAATGCAGAAGTGGGCTCTTATGTTTTCCGAATGTGTAATTGGCATTGCTGATGTCACTGAGCCACTACTGAAACATGAGGACATGCTTAAAACAAGAAAGAAATGGAGCACATGCACAGATTACAGAGAACCTCTAGAGAAGTTTATGCATTCATTCATTCAATAAAAATTTATTAATTAGGGGCACCTGGGTGGCTCGGTCGGTTAAGCGTCCGACTTCAGCTCAGGTCATGATCTCACGGTCCGTGGGTTCGAGCCCCGCGTCGGGCTCTGTGCTGACCGCTCAGAGCCTGGAGCCTGTTTCAGATTCTGTGTCTCCCTCTCTCTGTGACCCTCCCCCATTCATGCTCTGTCTCTCTCTGTCTCAAAAATAAATAAACGTTAAAAAAAAATTTTTTTTTTAATTTATTAATTAAATGACTAGAAAAACCTACCATGTGCAGGGCACCATCCCACAGGGCCAGGAACACAGAGTTTCCATCCTCATTGACCTAGTATTTCAGTAGGGGAGACAGACAGTAAAAACAAAATACTTTAAGTGGCCAGAAGTCTGAAGATGACAAATAGGGTCATATGATGAAAGGTGTCTGAGGCTGCGGAAGGGAGGATAACTCAGGTTGCGAGTGGCAAAGGCTTTTCCCAGGAGAGACTGCATGATGAGAAGGAGCCACCTGTGCTGTCTCTGGGGAAGTGGAAGAGTGCTGATATGGGAAGGAGCATGACAGCATGCAGAAGCAGGGGGAAGACAGGGTCCTGGAGCACAGGGAAGCCTGTGGACGTGAGGCAGGAGAGAAAGCCTGTACCAGGTTATGTGGGGCTATGAAGGACATGGTTAAGAAGCTGAATTTTTAGGGGCACCTGGGTGGCTCAGTCGGTTACACACCACCTTTGGCTCTGGTCATGATCTCAAGGTTTGTGGGTTCGAGACTCACATGGGGCTCTGTGCTGACAGCTCAGAGCCTGGAGTCTGCTTTGGATTCTGTGTCTCCCTCTCTGTGTCTGCCTCTCCCCCGCTCATGTTCTGTTTCTGTCTATCTCTCAAAAATAAATAAACATTAAAAAAAATTTTTTTAAAGCTGAATTTTTATTCTAAACACCATGTGGGGCCACTAGCAGGTTTTAGGGCAGCGACATGACCTGACTTGTACTCAGCTAACTTATCCAGGGCTGGGCTCTGAAACCCGTCACTGTGCTTGGGCCAAGGCCACGCCTCCCATGTGCCAATCCCAGCTAATGACAGAGTGTGACAGGGATATTAAAGCAGGCCCATTCCCAGGGTGCAGGGTACTCCTTCATCACTGATGTGCCTTCAGAGACTCCCTGACGGTCCTGCTGAACCTTCTTCACACTGCAGGGTGGTCAGCAAGCCTTGCTCCCTCTCTTCCATAAATGTCACATATGCGTCTGTCTTGGTGCTGTGGTTCTCCGAGTTCCTCTGGCTTCCCGTATTCTCCCCATCAGACCCTTGCTTTTGTCATCCCATCCTATCTTGAGGATCACGATGAACTCAGGAGCTACAGAGAGAGTGAACAAATTATTTGGGTTAAGGAGCTTAAAATTCCATCAAATGACAGTTCCATACACACAAAACATAGCAACAGAATGACAATAATAATAATTATAATCATGTAATCAAATAATAATAATAATAATAATAATACAATCATATAATGATAATGGGGATAGGTGCTACTCACAGTAGTGCCCTTAAAAAAGACAATGAAGGGGCGCCTGGGTGGCACAGTCGGTTAAGCGTCCGACTTCAGCCAGGTCATGATCTCGCGGTCCGTGAGTTCGAGCCCCGCATCGGGCTCTGGGCTGATGGCTCAGGGCCTGGAGCCTGTTTCCGATTCTGTGTCTCCCTCTCTCTCTGCCCCTCCCCCGTTCATGCTCTGTCTCTCTCTGTCCCAAAAATAAATAAATGTTGAAAAAAATTAAAAAATAAATAAATAAAGACAATGAAACATGGTGGGGAAAGGATTCAATCAGTAAGTGCTCGAACTAGAGCTTGAATACTGTGTGTGTGGACAATAGAAAGGATGGGGTGCTCCTTGGAAGGGACAGACAGTAAGTGCCGAAGCTCAGGGTCAGAAACCTGCCATGCATTCAGGGCATGCTGGGCCTTTCGTGTCTGGGAATGCACAGTCCAGAACTAGGAACCGTGGGCAAAGGCTGCAGAGCAAGGCATGGGCCAGACCTAGGGCTTTGGTTTCGAAAACGAAGGCTGGGAGAGGTAGCCGGCTTAGAATGGGAATAGCAGATTTTCCTTCCAGAAGGCTCTCTGGCAAGTGTGGAGGAAAAAGACACATTACGAAGGCTTTGCATAAAACATAAAGTACAGCACACTTTTGAGAAAACTCATGGACTTACGGTGATCACCCTACTGTTGTATCCCCAGAGGAATTCCGGTCCCTTCGCCTGTCCTTCTCTCCGAACCTGGACGACTACAACCCTGATATCCCCGAGTGGAGGAGGGACATCAGCCGAGTCATCAAAAAGTCCCTGGTGGAAGTGAGTGCAGACAGTTCCTTCTCTTGTCCCGACACGTTTTTCTCTCTGTCTTCCAAGAGCTGCATGGTGAGGGCCTCTTGTGCAGAGAGCTGACAGGGCACGAGCTAGAGCCCGTGGGAGGTCTGGCTAAACACCTGCTTTCTGCGTAGTAGATCCCCATGCAGGCAGACACAGCACAGTCGCTTGAGTTAGGGGGATGAGACTGGGAGCAAACACATGGTCCTTCCGCCTTGTGAAACTTTTCTTCTGCTTAGAGAAGAGAAACATGGAAATTTATGACCACCATATTCATACAGCAGGGTTCATGATCAGGTCATTAGTAAGTGTAAGATCAGCCACCTGCTCAACACTGAAGGGACACAGCATGAATACGATTAGTGAGAGCAACCCTGGCCTCCAGCCCCACAGGCAGTGAGCCCTCGGCACGTGATGGTCAGCCGTCTCTCTGTGTCTCAGTTCTTTCAAAGGCATTTCTTTCCTGCAACCACCCCAATGGGGAGGGTATTATTGTCCTCATTTTGCCGGCAAAACAGCTGAGTTTCAGAGACTTTAAATAACTTGTTTAGGTCTCACAGCTAATAAGTGATGAAGCTCCTGCATTGAAGTGAAGGGTCTGAGTCCAATCTCTGGGTTTGTACACATGAAACACAACCCCCTAAGTTTTCTGGGAGAATACCAAGATGGTGTGGTTTATCCCTGTCTGAATATCACTGATAATTTGGGAAAACAGTCTCTTTAGGCACATCTTCCCCTGCATATGCCACTTTCATGAGTAAGCAGAGGAATGGGGATATCATCTCATGGAGCTGCTTGGATTTATTGCACAAACCCAGAAAATCAGAGATGAGCTGTCTTTCCCCAGGGTATCTTCTTAGTCTGAAAAGGAAAATCAGTTGAGGGTGTTTTAGCCATTGTTTCCTGGACCCAGGAACATCATGCCTTGTGACATAAAGAAGCTGATGGGCTAAAGGCATTCAGATAACCCCTGCTCAGAAAACAGATCTCATGTCCAGCCTTTTGACAAAGGGCCGGCCTTGTCCTCATTCATGCCATTGTCTGTGTTGATATTTATGTAGAACTTAACAGTATTCCAAAAACTCTTCTCAGTGCTTTTCCTTTGTTAGCACATTTAATCACAAAAGAACTAGCTTCTGATGTAGGTACTCTGATAATTCCCATTTTACAGCTGAGGAAACTGAAATAGAGACCTTAGGTATCCTGCCCACGGCCAAACTGTTAGAAATCAGACTCGAATCAGACCACCCTCGTGGGATCCCAACCACTCCATTCGATGGCCATCCTTTGCTTTATTACATGGAGAAACAGGAATACATGGAACAGTGGGGTGGAGAAGGACTACCTTCATGTGCCTCTGTGTAAATGCCACCTCACCTTTGTCTTCATGACTCAGCATCTGAGACCTTGGTGGTGGCTAAATATCATGGCCACCAGGGGGCGCAGCGACTAGACTACAGGCCCCCTGGAATGGATCCTTCTGGCCTTGGAGCTGTTTGTCCCTGGGGTGACAACTGGTTTCTCTCCTCCGCTGTCCAAGAGAGATGACTCACACCCCTCAATGAGTCCACAGATACCTTCCTTCCATCTGTAGCATTCTGGGGATCCATATCCCTATAGGCCTCCCAGGTAGCTGCCCGACTCCCCCAGGTGATTTATCAACTAGGCATTAGCTCGGCAGTGACCAGTCTTCCAGGCTGCTTTGTCTTCACATTTATAGTCTAGGGATCACATCCCCTGGGCGTCTACCTTTCCACCAGCTGTCCAGAAGGCTAGAAACTCCTGCTCATCAATATTTCCAGGCTGCCGCATAGCATAATCAGCTAAATACAGAATAAACATGTTGACTCAACATCTCTCAGGACAGGGTGTTGTAGGGTGGAGGGGCCAATCCCTTCCAATTTCAAAGACTCGTTGGCTACCCAATCTCCGGAGGCAGCTGACCCAGCCCCTGGTTCCTAGCATCCCACCCTGTCTTCGAGATGGGTAGTTACACTTGGCTAATTCCTTAAGCCCTAAGGTACCGTACTATCAATTGGACTCTAATAAACCCTGTAAGAGATACAACTTGGGGTCAACTTTTTTTGGCATGTTTCTTCCAATTTACTATGTAACAGAATATTATCTAAAAACCGGTTCCCTTTATCTCATCAAATGGGATTTTTCTCTTGACACTTCACAGTGAAATCTTTAAGCAAACGTCATTCAATCAACATTTTTGCATATAATGAGGATGATTCAGATATAATGTCTGAGTTTCAAATCGAGGAAGGCCCTAAAAGAGGATGTTAGCTGGGATAGGGGCTCCTGCATGTAAGAGTCAGGCGAAGGGAGGCAGTACAGCCGTGCTTGAGAACACGGGCTTCGTGGTCAGACCAGAGTTCCAAACTCAGCATCACCACACACTGCCTGGGTGGCCTTGGGCCACTGTTTAACCTTCTTCTACCTGCCACATGTCCTGTGGCAGAAATAGAGATGCAGCACACACATCCCTTGGGGACAGATCGCTAACTTCGCCCCTGGGAGTGTCATTGGCACGGGCTTCAGCGGCCTTGCACCGTGTCAGGTCCTTTCCAGAAAGCTCACGTCCTTCTTGCCTGCCTGCACCCCCCACCCTCTCAGAGTACTCCGTGCTTTTCCATGCTTCTCACCACCTTTTCCTATGGGACTTATCGGAGCTTCTGTCTCTCCCTCAGGCCACAGGGGTCCCAGGCGAGCACATCTTGGTGGCAGTGCTCCCTGGCTTGCCCACCGCAGCTGAACTCTTTGTCTTGCCCTATCAGGATCCAACTGGAGAAAGCAAAAGGTCAGCGGAAGACCTGGAGCAGGTGAGTCCCCCAGGTGACATTCAGGTTCCGCAGCAGTCTGAGCCACACCCCTGCTGGTACCGATCACCAGCACAGCAGCTCTCAGGGCGCTGGACCTGAGAGGGAGCACACTGGCTGCTTGTGGAGTCTTCAGCATTGTGGTCCTCTGTGTCTCGTCCGTGATCTGGTGATCCTAACTACAGCATCACCACAAAACTCACGCAGGAGTGGTGACTGTAGGCAGTGGCTAAACCATTGGGAATATATCTCCACACTAGAGAACACGGTATTTACAATGAATTAGATAAATCTGTGTGACAAATTGTCCAAGATACTAAGTGGGGGAAAAAGGAAGTGGCTGAATAATGCATGGAGGTTGAACCCATTTACTCCTTTTGTTTCTTACTTTTATCACGAGCGCATCGCAAGAATCAAATGGCGTGACACACGTGATGTCTTTTTTATTTTTAATTGTTTTAAATTTTTTTAAATGTTTATGTTTTTGAGAGAGAGAGACAGAGACAGAGTGTGAGTGGGGGAGGGTCAGAGAGAGAGAGAGACACAGAATCTAAAGCAGGCTCCAGGCTCTGAGCTGGCAGCACAGAGCCCGACACAGGGCTCGAACCCACGGACTGAGAGATCATGACCTGAGCCGAAGTCGGATGCTGAACCGACTGAGCCACCCAGGTGCCCCCATGATGTCTTTTTTAAAAGGTATGACTTGTATACAAATCGTCAATCCTCTGTACCCCCACTATGTGAAATTAACTTATTTGTGTTTGTAATAAATGAAGTAATATTAGCTCTAGATAATCTCTAGTGGTTCGTGGGGTCCATTTTTTTCCTCATGTCCACCATCTCCTGCAGTATTAGACTGGTGTGTGTGTGTGTGTGTGTGTGTGTGTGTGTGTGTGTGTGTTTCTCTTTCCTGCCCCCTTTGATCTTTGGCCTATCCCTCTCTTCCTTTTAACCTCAAAAGATTCTTTAATCTGTGTTGTGAGGATTATTATTATTATTATGCTGTTCTCCTTTCTCTACTTCCTCCTCTTCTTCCTATTCTCCCTCTCCTTCCCCTTCCCCCTGCTCCCCTTCTTCATCATCTGTTGAGATAAAATGATCAGTCTGGAGCTGGTTACCTCATTAGAGACTGCACGATTCTGGTTTCTCAGTTCTTTCTGGCAGAAAGATTAAAAATAGGATTCTTCTCAGGCTCTGAATAAATACTGGCTTTGTCCCCTCGAGCACGTGGAGTTTTTCAGTTTGCTTAGAATGAGCCCATAATCGAAAGGAAACAAAAATAATACAAAAACAGGGAGGGGGACAAAACAGAAGAGACTCTTAAATATGGAGAACAAACAGAGGGTTACTGGAGGGGGTGTGGGAGGGGGGATGGGCTAAACGGGTAAGGGGCTCAAGGAATCTACTCCTGAAATCATTGTTGCACTATATGCTAACTAATTTGAATGTAAATTTAAAAAAAATAAATTAAATTAACTAAATAATAAAAAGAATGAGCCCATAATCTAGTCCCATGATCTGTAGTCTGCCAGGCTGACTAGAGAATCTCCTATAACAGCCTTATAACAACAACCCCACATTACGGCCAGGCCCACCTCCCAGCACACACCCTCCTTTTGACCCTGCTTTCTCACTTGGCAGAAGGCTCACCTCTGCAATTTCCTCCTTGTACAAGTAAGGAAGAACAAAGCTGTCCTGGAGAGCCCTGTTGAAGTCCATTTCCTAGAGAACTGCAATTGAAGAGCAGGTGGGGCGGGGTAGGGGGGTGGGGGGAGTCCATCAGATTTGCTTCTGACCCCGCTCAGCCCTGGCACTCAGTTTCCCATTATTTTCCACAAGTTATCATCTGCACTTGTGACTTGGTGGGAGCAAGAAACGGATTGCCTCTTCTGCCAGCACTGCTGACAAGCTGGGCGGGAGGTACATCAGTGTCCACAGCCTTTAGGTAGAAACACGTACATTTGTTCCTCCTCTGGAAATCTTACCAGTTCTCCATGAAATCCAGATTCTCATGTTTTCGGGTATGGAAGAGAGTCCAGATTTAGAGCCAGCTAATTTCCTATCACATCATCTGTGCATCTCTCTTTCTCACACTTTTCATTTTTTTTTCCTAAAAGGATCCTATTTTCTCGATGAGAAATGTGGACAGAAGAGGGGTACGTTCTATGAAGCTTCTTTTGCTTGTTTATGAATTTGTCTTGTTTTGACTCTTTTCTCTGGAGTTCTTGTTTTGTTTTATTCTCTCTCTCGTCTGAGAGAGACATTCTGAGAGATGAGTGGTTGTCCCTGAGGCAGCCTGGTGTCACCGATGAACCATCGAATCAGAGGTCTCAAGGCAGCTGGCTTGTTTGAAAGCTGTGTGACTTAGCATTTGGCACACATTCTGGGGAAATTAGCCATTTTATTAGAACACATGGGAGTGGAAACATGTAAACCACATTTCTAGTTTCAGCTCTGATACCCGTTATTTTCATTATTTATAGATGAAGTAATTTAGGATAAGGAAAGTTAAGTAAGTTCCCCAAAGTCCCACAATCTGTAATACCCATTTTGTAGGGTATTTGAGAGAACATTAAAGAAATGATACACAGGGCGCCTGGGTGGTACAGTGAGTTGGGCGTCAGACTCTTGGTCTTGGCTCAGGTCACAATCTCACAGTTGGTCAGTGGGTTCGAGCCCCACGTCTGGGCTCTGAGCTGGCTGGCAGCACAGAGTCTGCCTGGGATTCTCTCTCTCTCTCCTTCTCTCTTTGCCCCTCCCCTGCTTGTGCTCTCTCTTTCTCTCTCAAAAGTAAATAAACTTAAAAAAAAAAAAAAAGAAATGATGTGCAAAGTACTTGGCTTTATAATAAATGCTCATTAAGTGGTAGATAAATGATGGATACATGTGTGGCCATCTTATGATAACAAGAGAATATATGGAAATGCAAAAGGAAAGTTTTGTTTTTTCTTTTTTCTTTTTTCTTTTTTTTTTTTTTTTTTTTTTTTTGAGAGAGGGACAGAAGCAGTGTGAGTGGGGGAGGGGCAGAGAAAGAAGGAGAGACAGAATCCCAAGCAGGCTCCAGATTGCCAGTGCCGAGCCTGACGTGGGGCTTGAACTCACAAAATCCCGAGATCATGACCTGAGCCGAAACCAAGAGTCAGGCACTTAACCGACTTAACCACCCAGATGCCCCCAAAAGGAAAGTTTAAGCTTGTGAAAGAGACTATTGGGCTTGGTCAAGGGCATGTATTGAAGAAAGATGCTGGTGGGAGTGAGAAAAAGAGAAATGAATGAAATCACACAAAATGAAGAAGAGAAGGAGGACAGGCAGAGATAGAAAGCATGCACATGAGTAACTATGCGGGAGTAAGGAAGACCCATCAGAGTTTTCAAGTGGATTTGTATCAAGAAGGGAATCAGACTAGCAGGCTAGCAATTGTCAGTCTGTTTAAGGAAACTACAAGTGTATCCAGCTTATCTAGGACTCAAAGCAAGCAAATATCAAACCCAGCACATGGAAATCAGTGTCCTTATATTAGGGAATGTCCTCATCCTGATTTAAAAAGTCCAGTAACAAAATCAACACATAAAACTGAGCCTTGGGTCAAGATGCCGTGACATGGGCTGCCCTTAGAAACCTGTAGTTTTCAACCCTAAGAGGCTGCTTGGACGCTTCTGTCTCACTCAGTCCCTTTAAAATGAAGGAATTTGAGGTCCCAACACAGAGAAGTCAGTGACTTGCCTGAGGTGACACAGCTTCTGTTTCTACAAGGAATTCAAGCCCGCTGTCCCCCACACGGCCCTGCTGCAGATGTGGATCAGATACCTCTCTGCTCCATGGGCCTGAAAATACCAAGGCTGTTGCACCAAATGAATGAGAAGTGTTCTGTTTTGTTTTGAGTTTGGGGATCTTTTTTCTTTTTATTTCTGATTGCGACTGACAGATAACCAGTTTAAACCAGTTTAAGGAAAAACAGTGACATTATGAGCTTATTTAACTGGAAGGTCCAAGGATACAGTGCCCACATGGATGAATTCAGAGCCACTCAAAAATGTCACCAAACACGCTCCTCCTTCCCTCTTTTCCCCATCTCTTTGCTACCATATGAGAACGAAGCCAATGGGCAGGAAGGCAAGGGTGGCCACAGGAATCTCCAGCCTCGATTCACCTGGCCGGTCAGCCCCATTCAGGAAGCACTGCCTCTCACCCAGTAGCGCCACAGGAGTCTGCACTGGCTTAGCCTGGGTGAAGCAGGCATCTCTTACAAGTCCCTATAGTCGGACAGACAGAGTGCTGCCTCCGACAACTCAGAGGTTTGATATGTTGCCTGGATCAGGGGTTTGGAAAGCCTCTCCAGAATCAACTGGACAGAGATGGGGAAGGACATCGTTCCTCAAAGAAAAATAGGGAGAGAGAAGTAACACCAGGGAGACACATGCAAGTGACTCCCTTTGTAATAAATTCCACAGAAATTTAAAATGAATGCAAAGCAGATCCAAATAACAAGAAGGAACACCCTCCCCTCCCCACTGCGCCCTGAAGTCTACACTCAAATCCCAGATGGAACTTGGGAAGGGCTGACCTCACCCCTCTCTTAATGCTCCAGCTGCTTTCTTGTAAATATACAGCACAGATCTCCCAGCAGGGGAAGAAGTGGGACCCTGGCCAGATGGACCCAGAAGATTGTAAGGGTGAGGCCCCAGCAAAGGGCTCTTGGCTCTCCTCCCTTAGCTTCCCCGGGGGAACGGCGATGCTGGCTCAGATCAAGCTATCTTGTCTGTGAAATAAATTGAAAATTCCTCACAGTGAGAAGTACTTGACCTTGTTATCAGGATAACGTGGGCAGGGTTAATCAAGTAACCTCTGTCTGGGAGGGTTCTACCAGTCTTTATTTCAGATCTCTGGGGAGTAAGAAAAGGCTCACTTGCCCTTAGCTGGCCTCATCAGGGATAACACATCCTACTTCCTCAGCTTCTCAGGTATGGAGCAACCTTTCCCAGGCCCGCCACCCTGTACTCCCTTGCTTCTGAGTCCTTGGAAGCGAACTGATTTGTATCTGGCTCTCCTGGAAGGAGGAAAGACCATCATGTTCTGCCAAGGTTGTTTGTGATGCTGTGCTGGGGAGATAGGGAGCCTACATGTTGTCTTGCAGAATCTTAAAGGGCATGAAAACATTTAGAAGAAACAAAACGATTATGGAAAAAAATGTCAACCATCAACAATGAATTTTCTCCTTAACTGTCTCTCTTACCATATACCTTTGACAGATGCAGAATCCACGATCTAGGGATACCTGTGGCTCAGTTGGTTAAGCGTCTGACTTCAGCTCAGGTCATGATCTCACAGCTGGTGGGTTTGGGCCCTGCATCAGGCTCTGGGCTGACAGCTGGGAGCCTGGAGCCTGCTTCAGATTCCTTGTCTCCCTCTCTCTCTGCCCCTCCCCCATTTGCACTCCATCTCTCTGTCTCTCAAAAACGAATAAGTGTTAAAAAAAAAATTCAAAATCCAGAGAAAGGAAAGGTGTCTCTGGAAATGGAACAGTCTACTAGCAGCATTTTAAGGAATTAGAGATTCATTATGAAATATAATTGATAATCTCAGACTATTACCTGCATAATCTGCCCTGTCCAGATTTTTTTAACATGGGGAGATGAATTATAGAGATACTCTGGAGTTTACGAAGAAGAGCATTAAGGCAGGAAACTCTAATTGAAAGTTGATTAGGTAAAAGTTGGACCAGAAGGAATATGGCAAAGGGACACAGAAACTTAGAGCTGGTGATGGGGAATACAAGGGAAGGAAATATGTATAACCAATGTTTCTTCATTATATCACGCAGGAAACTTCTCAGGCACTTTAATCAAGCTGATTCTTTTGGGCTAAGAAGGAAGGGAATGGAGTATGCTGGTGTTAGATAGAATTAGTGTTTGGTTCCATTGCCCTCTCCATGATATAATCCAAAAATTATGCAGGGTGAAGTGGGAAAGGTCTCCCTCTTTGTTGAGGGATCCCTCAAAGAGATCCTTCTTTGTTGACTCCAAAAAGATGATTTTTCAACTGCTATTTGAAAGGACCTTAATAATGTAACAGGATCAGGAGTGATCTACTTGGGTCAGCTCCAAGGTCAATACAGGCAAGTATCACTGAACATGGCACCAGAATGCTGTCTATGTTCAGTAGGCTTTGCATTCCTCCTGCCAACTTCAGAGATAAACATTAATATTTTGGCCCAGTGTAGCTTTATCATTGATACATCTGCCAAAGACCATTTTGCGTCTGTAGTTTGACCTTGTACCATTTCTTTGGCTTATAAATTTCATAGATTTACCAACTTCTCTGTCCTTAAATTTCTCTTTTTTCGTGTTTCAGTGTTTGACACTTCCATTACAACCTGAGAGTGTGTTTTCCCCTATTGGTTTCATTTAAAATTGTTTGTATGTTAAATGTGTTCTTTGTGTGGTAACCATCACTTCTGTAGACTGAATATGTCCAGCTCAGGGCACTTGGGTGGCTCAGTCGGTTAAAGTATCTGATTCTTGATTTCAGCTCAGGTCATGATCTCATGGTTTGTGGGATCAAGCCTGGCATCATGCTCTGTGTCGACAGCGCAGAAACTGCTTGCAGGTCACTCTTTCCCTCTCTCTCTCTGCCCCACCCTCACTCTCTCCAAGATAAATAAATCAACATTAAAAAACATATTTCTAGTTCCCTGCCTTCTGGATACATGATAGGGTTGTACCTTGGAGTCTCTTCTGCGGACAGAACTGTGTGACTCATTCTGGCCAATGCGCTGGGAGCAGAAATGATTTGTGTCACATCCAAGCTGAAGTATTCAAATGCCAGTTGTAGACCCTTGAGGGCTCTTTTCCCTCCTGTAGTGCTGTGGATAGAAGCATCCACCAGGCTGTGTCCCTATGTAACCATAATGAGCACCACTGCCTACCTGCAAGGGGTAGGAAATGTAAGCCAGAAATATGCCTTCATTGTTTGAAGCCTCTGAGATTCGAACACTGTTCCCTCTGCCTAACCTAGCCTATTCTGATTGCTATACTTAATGTTGTATGTTGTGAAGAAGATAAGGAAGAGAATTGGCATTCTCTCTGTAGCAGGTCCCTCCCACTATGCTCTTCCGATGGCAGCTTTCCCAGCATTTTTATCTCGTCCCCACTGTGTTTTTAGCTGGTACTTCAAGTGAAACTTGAATCACACGCGTAGTCCACCACGAGGCGGATACCAAGAATAATATGTTGTTTCTTTGATCGTGATTATTTAGCTGAGGGAGAATAGAAAATGGACTGTGTAGGAGAGCAGCAGGAGAGGGATCACAGCACAAAGGATACATGAAATTTGCTAAGACAACACACTTTGGACAGTAAGAGAAAAATAAATATATGGAACTGGCTTCAGCAGGTTCAGTGTCCCAGCAGCCACACATTATTCCACTTAGTTTGTATCATGCCAGGTTTTGTGTTTCTCATTCAGGCTGCTGCCACTCTGGATTCCCTATGGATATGCCAATCCCTATGGATTCCAGCTTATTCCACTCCTTTTGTAGCCGAAGTCTCTTCCAAACATTACAAATTGTATTAACTGGTGAACAGGATGTGGCAGACCAGAGGACAGGGTTGGCAATTGCCTGTCCGCGAAGCTTATACTGGTCAGCTGACATGGGACTGCTGTCACAAGCCGTGCACCTCACAGATGAATAAGAGATGGCAGCATAATTACTGAAATGCTACAGTTTGGTTTGTTTTGTTTTGTTTTAATTTCCTACACCTGATCAGCCAGACCTCTTTCCAGGTATCTTTTCCTCTCTCTTTTTGTCACCTGGTTCGAGGAAAACATTTTTAATGAAAATGCCCCAGGATTAGGAGTCAAACAAAACCGAAGTCAGGTGTCAACTCTTCAACTGTTAACTGGGTAAACTTAGGTATGTCCGGTGAGATCCATGGTCCTTTCCGTGGAGACACCAGCAGGCTGTGTTAGAAAGATAGTAAGAAATATACAACTCTGCCACTATAAAGTGTTCCATGCATATGAATTGTATGGTATATTATGTATCTGTGTATTATATAAATAAAAAGTATTTAGCTTAGGATCTGATGAAAAATATAGGGTAAATAATTGTGCAAGCGGCATGAAAAAATTTTAAATATTGTCCAAATCTGTCAACAGTTTCATACTAATTTATTTGAATAGAGAATTGCATGGTTATGATTGAGATTATTCTTGTGTGCAATGTACATTTCATTTAGTTTTGTTTCTGTGCATAATTTCTTTCCCACAGATATGTGTTCTTTATTGCATGTCCTTTGATGCAAGTTAACTACATGAAACTTACTTTCTGCTACCAGATTATTTTGGCATAGCCTGCTTAATTTTGTAAATGATACAAATAAATCCAATGAAGTAATGTTATAAACCAAAACAAATCTTGGAAGTTAATTATCTCACAAGGAACTCTCCTGGAGATTATAAATTAGAAATTTGTTGTTCTGATGAACTCTATTTTCTGGTTTAGTTATTTGCATCTCTCACTTGAGGAAAAAAACATCTTCGGGAATAAGAAATAAATATCACTTCAACTGGTTGAAAGAGGGAAGTCTTTCTCTTGCAAATAAATGTTTCCCTTTTGGCCACAAGATGGACTCTGCAAAATAAGGCAGCTCTTCAATTACTTCTGACAAGTCTTTCCTATTTGAGTTAAAATAATTTACTACAAATGTAAATATATATATATATATATATATATATATATATATATATATATACATATATACACACACACACACATATGCACATATATGCATATGTATATAAACACATATATTTCACACATATTTGTACACATTTCTCTCTGTGTCTGTGTCTGTTTCATAACCAAAACTTTTCTGATTGACCTCTACTAAAAATCCTCTGTCAGAGTCCCATAACAACCTTACCAATTGAATTATAAGATACGATAGGAACCTATACATTGCAACACTTTAGAGATCACAGAGGAAAAACATATAGTCTGTGTTAAAAATCTGTTCCTATAAACCTGGAGCATTCTGGAAGATCCTTCGTGTCCAGGAAAAAGAGTAGCCTAATATAGAGGATAAAGTTGTTTTCACCATAATTGTATCACAGACTTGTTTTTCTGCATGGCTTGCCAAATGAAAGCATTTGAGACGCTGAGCTTGCACTGGATCCCAGGTGTTGAACCGCGGGTCACTGATAGTCCTCCCAAGTTCCCGTTGTTAAGCAAAGAAGTTCATGTGCAGGTCAGTTCAGTTCCATTACCCATCAGGGGCTTCTGCCAGGAACTCTCTGCTTCAAAACAAAGCCATCAGCCCCTGCTTAATTGATAAAAGGAATCAATCAAAGGTGTCATTTTGGCAAATCGGTGGACTACATAAAACTCATCAAATATAAAAGGGAAAAAAAATGGTGAGTCAGAAAGCATCTAATTGGACTTAAATAGCATACTAAATAAAATATTAAATTGATGATTAGAATGTTAAAAGTAAGGCAAGGAGTCCAGATAAAAATAACAAGGGTGTGGTTTTCCCTAATACCTTTTCAGAAATTGTTCGAAAGAAGAAGAAAATTGAGCTGGGTTTTCTACTTTGAACAAGTGAACAGTGCTGCCTTGTCTATAAAACTGTCCTTATGCTATTCCTACTGAAACATGGTCCTTTGCCTCTTTTTAGGGTTAAATATTTTGTGGTCCAGAACTCCATAGGTCTGCCCAGTACACCTGTGTCAGCCTGGGGAGTTGTTTAGCTGATGTCCATAAGCATGAAACAAGGATCAGTCAATGCATTACCTAGATTGTGCTTTTTATTATTTAAGCAGAACTATATTTACCATTCAATACATATTCATAAAGTATTCTGTGAAAGCCACAGTATACAGTTGGGGGAAGGAGAAGGGAGCACAGATGAGATGGAGTCTACTATCAAAAGTAAAATAAATGAATACAAACCTCACCAGAATATGTAAATTGTACAAAATCACTTAAGTTTTTATGTATAACAAATGCTCTTTCAGAAAACTGGGCATGGCTTTTTCTAGGATAATATAGGATAATGTTTTAAGAACAGAAATTTTTATATTTACTATTTGTCCTATTTTGTTGGATATAAATTCCGGTCATGCTTAAAACACCATTATGTCTGCATATTCTGGAATAAAAATTCAAAATCATACAAGACTCATTTATATAACTCATGGGATGCCTTGGTAACTACAGTAAATATCTCTCAACATGTAGTTGGTATGACGGTTTTGGTGGCACTCATTTTGACACTTCTTCTTTCAGATATCAGAACTGCTGATCCACAAGCTCAATCAAAACTCGGTGCACTTTGAGCTGAAGCCTGGGGTCCAAATCCTTGTCCATGCGGCTCACTTAACAGCAGGTCAGTTTACAGGTCCCTGGCTTCGGGCTAGTGGCTCTAGCAAAGGGGGATCCCAGTCTGTCTTTTCATCTTAGCAAGATGAGGTGGTACCACTGCTAATGAGAAATAGGGCATCAGTCTTTGGAGGTTCCCTTGCCTGGCATTTTTGCCCTAATGAGGACCTGTAAGAGTAAGGTGACTTTTCTACTTAGGCACCAGCAAAAACTGTCAGGGAATCACCTGGATACACACTCCTCAAATGATGACATGCTCTGTCTCAGCAGGAGTCTCAAAAATAAAGTTAACCTTACAAATAACCTTTTTTCTGATCTTGTTGCAAAACTTTATTTTCAGTTATTTATGTTATCAAGAGTTTTCTTCTTTTCAGTTTTGGGATAGTGAGTAGAAATAACCGGGACTTAAGAGCTGTACAGGGCCATAGCCAAGATCAACCCTAAGTTGGTCATGCATGACCTCAGTATCCTTGAGCTTCTGTCTATTCACCTGCAAAAGGTGGTTGGGGGATCCTCCTGCTAAGTCTATATAGAAATATCAGTGATAATTCAGGTAATTCCAAGTGTATATAAACACATATTTTTGAGTTACATTAATAATAAATTAATATTTACTGAGTATGTATTTTTACAGAGTATAGTTCTGGTATACCATGGAATACAAAGGCCAATAGGAAATGGTCTTTGTCCTCAAAAAACATATAATCTGATTGAGGTGTGACAAAATTTGGTGGCAGCAATGGTGATGGTGCCGTGGGGTTGGGAAATGGGCAGTAACGGGGTATCTCAATGAGTAAAATGCATAAATGCTTAAATAGAGACTTGGTGTACTTAAGCACTAGATTTTGCAAATTTGCAGCCAGATCATAGGTTGCAATCTTGGCTCCCTCACTTCCTTGCCATATAGACCTTGAGAAGAGACTTAACATCTCTGAGGCTTAGAGGTGGCACTCTTACCTGTGTCCATGTGATTGTGTGAGGATTAAGTTAATTCGGGTAAAGTAGTTAGAGTAGTGCCTGGCACTAATAATAGTAAGCCATTGTTTCTCTTTCTATTTTTTTTATTGTTAACAATAAAAGTTGTATAGGAAATGTAAAACAGAAAGAAATTGTGTGTAGTCAGAATGATACAGGAAGGCTTCACGGAGAAAGTAGTCTTTGGGAAGAACCTCAATGGATAGAAAGGATTGACTTCCAGAGATCATTTCAAGCACCAAAGCCCCAAGGAAGGATCATGAAAGTCTCCAGGGTTTGGGAGATGCTGAATAAGTGGGGACATAAAACAGCAACTTCCACCTCCCTTCTCTGGTTGTCTGGAGATTCTGGAGGTGTGCCTAGGTCTGGAGGAAGGCCAATGAGGTTGACCACTGGCCTGTTTTCTCCTTGGATTCTATTTTTTTTATTCCTTATTAGGGTTTCATGAACTATTTTATTTAGAAAAAAAAATCCCACTGCCTTAAAAAATACTTAAAAGTCACTGTTGTGAGGATGAGATATGGAAGTAGAGTATGGAAATATGCCAGGCTGCCATTTGTACTTACTTTGGTGGGCTCTGGGAAGCCATCAAGGTGATTGAATGGAGACATAACTGAGTCAGAGTATCACTTCAGATGACCCTTCAGAGCAAGAAGGATTGAGGAGGGCTGATTTTCTGTTCTCCAGCTTGTCATCCTAATTCATCCATTGAACAGGCATGTACTGAGTACCTTCCTACTCTGATCCAAGCAATGTCCTCAGCATAGGACAGAGTCTGTGCCTTCATGAAGCTTCCATCACTGGAGAAAGCCACACAAGGAACAAATTAACAAATTCCCCTTTTTGAGTTGTGTTGCTCATGAAAATGCCATGAAGAAAATGAGAAAGTGTGAGAACATCGAGAACAATTAAGTAACACCTGTGAGAGCAACTGTTAAGCCTCAGGCAGGAAAGAAAGCTGCCAACTTATACCAGGGCATTTGATAATCTAGATGAGCTGTTTCCTCCCAAAAGGTTGACCTGTGGTCTTTGGTGAATGGTGGTGACACAGGGCAGTTACACATGGCTGGTTGTACTGGAAAACAAAGTACAAGGACATCAGTTGCACTCATTCCCATGTGGCATCATAGCCACGCCATTGACACATTTTTCAAATGACTGGAACGTAACAACTTCAAATTGTTTTCAATAGATTTACCAATTGCGGCACCTGGGTGACTCAGTCGGTTAAGCTACTGACTTGAGCTCAGGTCGTGATCTCATGATTCAAGAGTTCAAGCCCCTCATGGAACTCTGTGCTGACAGCTCAGAGCCTGGAGCCTGCTTCAGATTCTGTGTCTCCTTCTCTCTCTGCCCCTCCCCCATTTGTGCTCGCTCTCTCTCTCTCTCTCTCTCTCTCTCTCTCTCTCAAAAATGCATAAACATTGTTTTTTTTAATAAAAATAAATAAATAGATTAACCAATCAATCTAATTAGACAGTCCAGCTTGTTTAGGTGGCAGACTGAACTTTACCATCCTCTCCTATGACAGCTAGAGTTCCTTGTTCCCTTTTGGTTTAGAGGTTAAAGACAACTGAGCCATACTCCACACTGAGCTCTGGGTTTGAAGGGATGTGGCCAACTAGCCCATCCCCCATAGTGCAAAATTTGCTTTACAGCTACTCAGATTCTAAACGAACACTATCTTCAAGCAACATATTTTTCTGTGGAGTAGCTTCATTTATTAGGAAAAAAAAAACCTCCCTTACTGTTTACCTGGGACCTCTGTTGGTAAGGGGACTGTCCTCGGTTAAATGAGGCAGAGAACTAACCCCACTCCTTCAGCTCTGGAGGCCACCTGCATTTTCCACCTTTGCTTCCTCCCACGCTTCTACTCTAGCAGTTATTTTATGTGCCTGACTTTTATTTAACTGATTATCACATCACACTCCAGAGATGGTTCAGAATATTTTGCTAAATTCGAAATCTTATTTTAAATGTTACCTGAGGAGGCTTTCCTGTAATGACAACTGGTAGAGCTGGGATCAGGCTGAAAAATAGGGATCAAAGAAATGGGCGATTAGCTGAAACTGGTTTGGCCACAGCTTGGCCAAGGGAAACCAGTATAGCAAAGGCATCCAAAAGCATCCATGTGGGATTCATAGTTGCAGATAGGAAAGAAAGTCCATTCCTGATAACCATGAGGGTTAATTACACTAGTGTAAGTTCCAGCAGGCAAGGAATAATGCAAAGTTGGGAGGATCTGGAAAATTTATCCAATTAATGTTTATAGTTCGTTCCACCACTGGGAATTTGGGGGGCGGATCTCTGGGAAGAAGTGGTGGCAAAAGGAAGGTATGTTACTGGTCCTCAGGTAAGCGCACTGACATTTGAAGAAGAACTTCCTGCAATATAGATCTATATGATGCAATATTACTAAGAGAATAAAATAAAAATGAAGTTTGGGGTGCCTGGGTGGCTTGGTCGGTTAAGCGTCCGACTTCGGCTCAGGTCATGATCTCACGGTCCGTGGGTTCAAGCTCCGAGTCGGGCTCTGTGCTGACAGCTCAGAGCCTGGAGCCTGTTTCAGATTCTGTGTCTCCCTCTCTCTCTGCCCCTCCCCTGTTCATGCTCTGTCTCTCTCTGTCTCAAAAATAAATAAACGTTAAAAAAAAATTAAAAAAGAAAAATGTAGTTCGAGGCAAAACCCCAGTGTTAGACTAGGTAGTTGGAAGAGAGTGAAGAAGTCTTTGACTTCCAGCCACTGTGGCTTATTCAGGGTTCTTCTCTGTTAGATTGGAGAGTAGGGCCTTTTGATAGGATGACTTCCAGACATTGATCAAGTGGCATTATTGATCAATTATGACTGGCCCAGTGACTGGAGTAGATGTAGACTTCTATGTAGATAATTAGCTCCAGTTTGAAGAGTAAAGGAAGAGGATGTCAAGGGCTGATGGAATAACGGAGTTGGAGACTTGCTGTGTTGAGTGTGGCCATGTTCCCCATCACGGCATTAGAACTGGTGCAACATCACTCTTGGCCTCACTTTGACTGCAAAAGACAAGATTTAGGTTAAGGTGTGCTCTCTTTAATGACTGTGACAAGGAAGTGAAACGTGTGATGGATCAGTTTCCCATTGGAGATTGCTCCTAAATTAGCCCTAGCCATTCGATGTTGTAAACTGTTCGAACAGAGTAGCAGATTGTGTCTGCCAAGACTTTCTTTAAGTTGAAATTAGCACACTCCTGTTTGGGTGGCTAGGAAGAGAAGGCCGAAGGTCCCTGGGGGAAAGAGGAAAGCAGTGAGGAAGAGTATTTGAGGCAGAATGTCTACCTCACTCCCTTTCCCTGCCTTTCATCCCCCCTGCAGGCAGGAGGAAATAAAAATTGAAAAAGAAGAAAAAAGAAAAAGGAAAAAGGACCACTGTTTGCAACATTTCATGTCTCCTAAGCAGGATTGCTAATACCTTCCTAGGGACCATTCCAGCACACTGCTGCATTCCATTAATTGCCCAGCAGATGTTCAGCAGGCTTCTTTTAAAAATGTTTGAGCCAGAGTATGTTGCTGGTGAGAGAGGCAGTGCATAATTTGGTTTGTCTCCAAGGAAAAAGAACTGTCTCCTTTCAGGAATTTACTGGCCTTATTTTGTTTTTCAAATTCAGTTCCCTGTTTGCTTTTATGGGAACACAAGGTAAGCACTTCTAGGTCTGGATGTCATTAGAGACTGGATTTAGGCTGTTTCCCCCTACATGTTCTACCTGGGAATTCATTAGCTTTGGTATCTACACTGAGCTAAACTTTGAACGCCATCCGTGTTTTGTTCTTAGCCACTCCTGTGCTTCTCCGTTTCTTTTCACTTCCTCTTGAGAGCTCAGCCACTCATGACAGCTAGGTTTCTGAAATTCTCTTTGTGGAAAAAAGGGATTTGAAATTGCATGTGAGTAGGGAGAGAATGAGACTATTAACAAGAAGTTGAGGGAGGGCCGTGGCCAGAGTGGCTCTCTTTGGCTTTTGAGACATGAAAGCAGCCGTGTTTAGTGGACAAAGGCCATGATGTTCCGCAACAACCCAGAGAGTGGGAAAAAGGAGTAGAAATCGATCAAGCCAGGTACCGGACTAGAACGCCGGTGTTTTGACTGAAGTGTACCTTTGCTCATGCTGTTCTCAACTAGAATATATCTACCACCTCTCTGCATCTCCTAAGTCTGTTTGATTTTTAAGACTTAAATCAATGCCAATATTTGCATGGTTGTCTTTCTAGAGACTTTTACCCAGGATATCATCTATTCCTTCTCTCAACTCACATGGACTTTTTAAATCTATATTTGTCTAGTGATGATGGCAACCATTGTACCTAGCAGAGAACTTGCACATATCAGGTGCTCAATAACTATTGCCTTTATAAATAATTAGATGTGTAAATAATTTATAACCACTAGAGATATATTCAATATCCCATTCCCTCAGTGAACCTTTAGCTTCAGTCTACTGGATTGTGAATCTGTTCCATGACATCCTGCCTCTTAACAAATAACTGGTGAGGTAGACCTGGCCTTCTCTTCTCCAATAAGCGTCTGCGGAAAGCACATCTTTGTGTTTTTCTTATGTCACATGTCCCTTCAAGAGGCATTATAATTGTTTATATCCACGTTGTGGGAAATGAGAAAGTTGAAGAAAAATTAGAGTTCTGTGTCCCAGATTAAGGAAACCTAGAGAGGAGGAGGAGGACTGGCAGGAGAGCTGTTCCAGAAGGAGACTGCACCAAGTATACGTAGCAGCCCTATTTCCCTGCCCTGGTCACTGGCAGGAGTGTTTCCCAGGCCACACTGTGCCTCACTTCATGGCAGAGCTCAGGGTCAACACGTTAGACTGCACTATCTTGACCTTGTCAAACCAGACCTTCTTCACATCTTTTGTGACATCTCCCTTGAGCTCTCTCTCATCCATGGTTTTACTCTGGCCTTCCATTATTCCTTGGTATTATTTTTATTTACCTACATTCTTCCACATCTTAAGAGCTACGATGTCATCCCAGGGAGAGTTTTTCCAGTAAGACTCACAGGAAGGCTTCAAATCAGATGCAGAGCATTTGATCTCTGTTGGTGCTTATGAAAAGACAAAGTTAAGCTGTTAAGAAGATATCCTTAAAATGCCAGCGGTTTTTCTCATTGCCCCTCGTACTTGGAATTTACTCAAGGGCGAGGTCCATTTCAGATTTATCACCTTATTCCTCGCGCGACACTGTGCCTTACTTTGCAATTAGTCCTTTAAACCTTTGGTTCATCTGGTGATGTGAGATGAGCTAGGAGCCTCACTCAGTCCACACTGGCTGAACCTGAGGCACAACAGTGATTTGCAGGAAGCTTTACTAATTCTAAATAAAGAAGATGAAAAATATTCCATGCAGCAGCCAGGTTCAATAAAGATGAGCTTTAAGGTTGAATACGGATTCACCAAAACAAAGAGAAAATAAGCATGCCAGGTTGAGGGGCTGTGTTGAGCAGAGGCAGAGCAAGGTGACTTTGTGTGGTTTATGTATAAAGTGATGCATAATTTGATGTGGTTTGGGGTATCTAGATATATATCCTTAAATATCCTTAATTGATATATCTACTGAAGGTAAAATTATGAGCAGAGGCAAGAGAGAGGGATAAATTCAGGGAAATCAAATCTGCCATTATTTGATACTCCATTTATGTTACAACCTTTGTTGTTCATCACCCATGCTTGCTAGTGAGAAAACCCTCAATAATGCATCCTTGAAATTGCAAAGTATGATGCATATGGAAAAGGAAAGAAGGGGCAGATGGAAGAAGGATTTTTTTAAATAATAAGTTTGGGCAACAGTCAATAAGCTTTCTCTTTTTAACAACATTTTTTTACACATTTTAGAAGATGTTTTCAACCCACGAGGCAAGAGATGGTAACTTATCTGATAGAGACGGAGCCCTAGAAGTAGGAGCCTCTTTTTTGGTTGCCAAAGATCAGTGGTTCATGTCAGGTTTGATATCATAAAGCAGATGAGAGGAAAACTCTACCTAGAAGCTGGAAATAGAAGGTTGATACCCTGGTGAGACCAGGAGCAGACTGCACATTCAATTCAGAGCTAGAATGTACCACCTTATAGCCGATTCCTGGGTAGGAGGGGTCTGCTGACAGTGGATAGATCAAAGCCCTAATTGCTGGTACAAATCTTCTAAGCTATCTCAAACTCTGTATCTTTGTTGCGGTGAGAACCCACAGTCATGAGTAAATTCAGTGATTATATTTGGCCATGCGAGTGGGGGAAAACAGCTTAAAAACGTTTGATTTTTAAGAATCAAGAACCTTGATTCTTTCAAGGTAGAAGAGATGAGGTTCTGCATGAGAATGGAAGTTAAAGGCTGAACAAGCAAGGGGTACTATTTTATTTGAGAACAGAAAACCTAACTAGATTGATTCACACTACATTACAAACAACAGCACCACGGGGATGATTTGCATCTCACAGGAATGACTTATTGGACAAATAAACTGAAACTTACGTGGTGTGGCTGCCACACAGAGGACCTACAAGAGCTAGAAGTGCTGGAACTGATCCTTCCCTGGAAACATGTATGGTTGGAAAGACTCTGTATAAGCCAGCGTAGACGAACCCAGTTATAAAGCATCTGTTCTTGACCCAACTCTGCTTTCTGATTATTTAGACAGCTTCACAAAAGTAGAGATTTTTCAGGTCTTCCTGCACATAAATCAAATCCCAAGGAGTGATATTGGTAATGTGCATTTTTAACAAGTTCCCCAAATGATGTGTATACAGCCAGGTCTTTCCCCAGGCTCACCAACCACTCCCATAGAGCATTTTACAGACACAACTCCATCTGTATAACAAGGGAATGTGCGTGTCTGTCGCCAGCAATAAATCTGATTTATAGCTCAGGGCATCCACTAAAACAGAAGCATGCATTAAAAAAGAAAGGCCTGTGATATTAAGTGTAGGAGGAAATTAGTAATAAACATTAAAATCTAATTTTTCCGCATATCTGGAGCCAACCTAATTGGCAGAATGGGTAGATGGCAGTGGGAGGAAGGGGGGAAAAATGAAACATGTCTGTGAATCTGAGATCTACTATATCCGTTATCTAGATGAATGGCAAAGGCCAGCCAAGAGCTGTGGCCGAGAGGCAGTTGAAAAATGATTAAAGTGTGAACTAGAATCTTAGTGGCAGATGTAATTGAATAGCCATGAGTTTTATGAAAGTTGAACAAATTGTATTATCTAGATGCTATTAATGTGCTAGTGGGAGCAGAAAATGATGCCTCTGCATTTCACTGTATTTTTTGCATGCGTTAGAGAACCTGGATGATCTTCTACCCTCAGCTTTCCAGCGGGGTCACTGCTCTTCCAGAGTTTTGGATGCAGATGATAAAAAATGTGAAAGGTTAATATTGCTCAAAGGAAGAGCCTCAAATTCCAGGTTAAATATATATATATATATATATATATATATATATATATATATATATTTTTTTTTTTAATACAAACTACTCCCACCCCATCCTGTCTGTCTAGCAGTTGCCTTGTTGAAGCTGTTTAGGTTTAGGAAAGCTGTCCTTTGTCAAGGATATTGTATGGGTTCTTAATAAAACTGTTATCTTGTGTTATCTTGGCCTCCATCGTTGCTGCTGACTGGTTCAATTTCTTTTTTAGGTGTAATAAAAAGATAACTATCGCAGAGATATTAGAAAATTAATATTTCCGGGCTTCAGTTGCTACCCTTGGATATGTTATGAGTAAATGTGGGAGGGGGTAAGGAACCAGAATTTCAGCCTAGGTCAGGATACATCGTGAATTGTGTGCAACACTTTCACATTGAGAAAGAGACTTTCCACTTGAAGTTGGAATTAGCATCAGTTGAGAAGCTTTAGAAAGTACAATATCATCTAAGTGACATCATTATGGATGCAGATGCCATATTGTGGAGTTGGGAGCTCTGAACTGTAAAGTGAAATAAATTGTTGCAATAACATTTTCCATTTAGGGATGAAATTAGTACTAGTGAAATTCTTCCACAGCCAATAAATTCATCCATCCCTTTAGTCTCCGGTTGCCTTGTTATCTACACAGTTATCATTCACAAATCTTTGTGAGTAAAGTCATCCTAGTAGTATTTTTCCCTTCTTCTATTTTTCCCCCAAATAAACACTTTTTGTCCTCTGCAAATATTTAGGCTTTTTCACAGTTGTGTAGATTCAGTGGCTTCCGACAACTATTAAGCCACTATGGCTTTATAGCAGGTAATAACGGGTGCCAGCATATCTAAACATACTCCTTTCCCCAATGTGATCGCATGAATGTGTTATTTTCATAAATATATCAGAGGCCAGCATTGAGGTTGCTCTTTAGCTTCTAATAGATTCTTTCTTCACCATATTTTCCTGAGATGTTTCTGGCCCCATAAAAGAAGAAGAAGGAGAAGGAGAAGGAGAAGGAGAAGGAGAAGGAGAAGGAGAAGAAGGAAGGAAGGAAGGAAGGAAGGAAGGAAGGAAGGAAGGAAGGAAGGAAGGAAGGAAGGAAGGAAGGAAAAGAAAAAAGCCTTAAATGTCTACATGGTAACTGGCCTGAGTTGGCCTGGCCTGAGGATGTTTCTAGAAACTCTTAGGTGGAAAATTGTCAGGGGGAGGGATCATACGAACAGTTCAGATACAGGGTACAAATATGCATCAGGTTGGAAATAGAAATAATAGTTAGGATGCAGTAGACACAGTTCCCCAAAGGGAAGGCAAGGCACATAGTCCAGAGAGATTGGCATGAGATGGAAGGCAGGAGAACACATAAAATACAGAGAAGACACCAGACTTAGGACAAGCTACCTTTTAGGCACTAAATTTCTTCTACCTAGAGGTGAACAGGAGTACTCTGGGTTGTATCTGTAGTGTGTGCATAAGCTTTAAGAGCACTCCTTTTCATCAGTAAAGTGTTCTGGTTTAGAAGAGAATAGTTATGGTTATCTTACTTATGTCCCACCAGTCTGCCCATGGGAGCAGAGTTCCATGGCAAGAATTGGGTAATGTAGAGCCCAAACATAAGAATTGCTAATTGGTGGGGTGCCTGGGTGGCTCAGTCGGTTAAGCGTCTGACTTCGCTCAGGTCATGATCTCACAGTTTATGAGTTCGAGCCCCGCGTCGGGCTCTGTGCTGACAGCTTGGAGCCTGGAGCCTGCTTCAGATTCTGTGTCTCCCTCTCTCTCTGCCCCTCACCCACTCACACTCTGTCTCTCTCTGTCTCTCAGACATAAATAAACATTAAAATTAAAAAAAAAAGAATTACTAATTGGGTGTTTAACCAATAGAGAGGAATTTTGAAGAGAGAAGGTATTAGTAAGCTATTGCTGCGTAACAAATCACCCAGAAATTCAGTGGCTTAACAGTGAGCATCTATTATTGCTGTTGAGTCTGTGGATCATTTTGGTGGTCCTGGTTTTGTCTCTACTCATTGTGTGTCTGCAATCAGCTACAGATTATTGGGGAGGGAGTTCTACTGGTCTTAGCTGGGCTGCCCCATGTGCCAGGTCTGCTGGCTGTAGGCTGCTCTAGAACTAAGTTCTCATCAATGTGATCTGTCATGCTTCATCAGGCTACTCTAGATGTGTTTATACATGACAATGACAGGATTCCAAGAGATAGAGGAAAAGTGCAGGGGCCTTGAAGCTCACATTGACACACTTTCACTCCCCAATTCATTCCATGGCCATATCATGTTGTAGTACTAGCCCCGATTCAAGGGGTGAGGAAACAGATTCCACCTCTTGTTATGAAAAGCTTCAAACTCAAATTGCAGAGGGCTTGGATACAAAGATGAGTAGAGAATTTATCCAGCAATACAGTCAATCTCCACAAGGCTGCCCACTCTCTTAGGGGAGATTGGAAATGCTTTTAGGTAGTTTAACAAGCTCTCCCAAAGTTACAATGAGGTTAAGCTACTTTTAGCAATCAAGGGGTATGTCTTTTATTTTGTCTTATTTTAGTGACCCAGAGAATGTAAAGGTCAGGCACAGTCTAAAGATAAGGACTGGATGTTTATGAGTGATAGTAGGTGGGACCTTGCATGCAGTATTCTCAAACTGTTGTGCACAACAGTGACCTGTGTAGCATGTTGCATATAGTTTTCTGAGATCGATTCTCAAAGACATACGGATTTTTCTTTTCTCAGGTGAAGCCTAGGGCACTGCATTTGCACACATTCTCCAGGTGATTCTGATTCGGGTAGTCTATAAATTTATACTTTGAGAAACACTTTACAAAGTAAGCAAGATTTTCAACTCTGGAACTTTCAACCCTAGAAAACGAAAATACACCTTTCTCTTCTTGTCTGTCAACTACAGTGATAAGTTTTGTCTTTGAGTCACCACCCATAGTTGTCCTTACGTGTCCAAGTGACCTAAACTCTATGGCTGGACGTTCCTGAAGACTATCTTCAATTTAAAAATAGTAGCAATGCTTCACATTGTGAAGGCATTAGTGCCTTCCCTGGAATTCTCACACGATATGGCCATTAGGCCTCCAGGATTGTGGCTTTATCTCATTACAGTATGGCAGTCCTTATGGCTCTCAATTGGGTTTGGATTTGAACTGACAGAAACAAAAAGTGTTTTTGTAAATGAAAACCTGTTGCTCTTTCTGCATTCTAGATTATCTTTGTACCATTTCCATATCACCTTAATTTCTGGAAAAGAGATTTCAGATCACGTGGATTTCATGATATCCGGGCATGTTACTAAAGCCCAGCTCAGGTCTGCTTTGGAGGCAGGAGAGTCAAAAAGAAAATCAAAGCTTGGCAAACTTGCTTTTGTGAGTTTCTTGACAGCACTAAGTCCTGCATTAGAAATGTACAAATGAATTTGAAATGTAGTTCAGGGTTTCAGGGCCAGAGTGCAGGTAGGAGTTCTCCAAGAAAGTCCCTTTGCTAGGACGAGTGTACAGATAGCACTAAGGATTTCTAGCACTGCTTCACCGGCGGATGGCACCATATTTACAGCATGGAAATAGACCAAACAAAGGGGCAAGCCTGTAGCAAAGGGGGAGGTGGTACCCAGTATGAAGCTCTTCCTCAAGTATGTTGCATGGGACCTAGGTCTGCAAAGGGTCTTTGGCCATATGATTTTGGGAAACACTATGGTAGAGTTCAATGAGTTTCTTTCCGGCAGGACTGCTGTGAAAGTTTAATTACTGATGAGCATTGCAAATTTCTAAGATGGGGAATTTTCAGAATTATCTAGCATGGTTAATTCCATCATCCATCGGGGCTTGTTTTCTATAGAAGACCCTTTCGGGATACAATAGCAAAGACAGGACAGTGTTACAAACATTGAGCGTGTACTATGTGCTGGGTATTATGCCAAGTGCTATAAAAATTCCGTCTTGGTTTATCCTCACAACTTTCTAAAACAAGCACTTAGTTTTAGCTCCATTATGTAGATGATGGCATTGAGGTTCAGGGTAAGTCACTTAAGCCCAGAAGTGGCAGACTCATAACCTGGTACCAAAAAGGGACTGTAATCAATTTCTTCACCCCAGACATGGAGTTTTGAAGTTGCTTTCATGCACACAGGCCATGACCATTTATTCAGCACACCCTATATACATCGTTCACTTTTCACAGGAAGACTTGTTATCCTCATAAGCAATGCCATTACTATAATCAGCCTAGGTCCTCATGAATAGAACATAATTCAGTGCACTTCTGAGTCCTCGCAGGATTTCAGAAACAATGTGAGCCAGCACCCAGGCTTAGAAAATGTGGACTCACTTACAGAACGGACATGTCCCTGCTTTAACTCTGTGTGTGGATAATGGCAAATAAACTGCTCAGCACGTTCTTTCCCTTTTCTACCTTGTTTAGGCTGCAACTGGAGAGGGATTAATTTATGCTAATTCCACACAACAAACTAAAACCCATTTATCACGAGTTTTCATTCCTCAGCAGAACACACACACACGCACCTAAGTGTTAGGCAAACTACGATAATGCAGCTGCTGTTGTGCGGCAGTAATAGGCCCGTTTATATCCCGGGCCAGGTCAGCAAGGAGCACCACGGAACACAGAGGGCAGTGGCGTCCAGTCTCTCCCTGCTCTGCCTGCTGCTGCCTCACCCCCCCCCCACACCCGCATGCCGCTAAGTGATGCAGAGATGGGGGCAGCAGACAGCATGCACTTTAGAACTCAGATTACAGAAGTTCATTTTCCCAAAATACTTTGCTAATTACTTACCAGTGCTATTGCTGCTTATTTACGAATGATGATTTAATGAGGAATGATTTTGAATTGAATGATTTAAGCCTGTGATGTGGAGATAGAGGATGAGGAAGGAAAGGGAGTGCACGCGCGCGCACGTGCGTGTGTGTATGCATGTGTGTGTGCGCACGCACACTTTCTCTGCTAGCGAGAGCCTGGCCGAAGCAATTTCCTCTCTTTACTTTTCCATTTATTCCAAATGCCAGCCCTTTCAAGCAGTTACCAGTATCCTTCCTGGTAACTGCATAGCAGTGATCTCTGCTGCTTTTGAAAAAGCATGCAGCTAGGAAGGAGAAGTTTCCTCATACAGCTAACCTGCCTCTACACCGTCTTAAACAGAGGCCCCTCCCTGAACCTGCATGTGTTCCCTGTCAAGCTAAGGGTTTGCATTAGAGGATTACCTATAAAGTATCTTCCCACTTTTATTTCCTTGTGTGTGATGACACGATTGTGATAATGTCAAGACAGAGCAAGACCTTCTCTTTGAGAGTTACAGATGGAATTATATGATAGCTAAGATTTGCTTCAGAATAACCCAACAGTTGAGGTTGTCGGGACTAGATGGGGAAAAATAAAATAATGTTGTCTGTGGATTGGTGTGTGTTGAAGCCAGGTGCTGGGCACGTTTCTCTATGCACATGTACCATGCACGCGTGCACACACATACCATATGTGTGAACATATATATGTCACCCAAGTGTAAGAGTGCATGCTCTGTGATTCTAATTGGTCCTGTTAAGGCTTGATAATATTTTAGCTGGAGCCACTTAATTTGCTTCTCACACTGTAGTTCTTCCATAGATATATAGAAGATACAGTTCTTGGTATATAGACAGAAGATGTATGTTTTTAAATTTCTGGTATCTTCCGCTGAAATTTGCCCCAGGTGTGTGTTTGGGATGGGGCTCGGGTTTAAGGCTTAGTACTTCCACTTCCTGGTTCTGTGTCCTTTGGAACGACATGAGAGCCTCACTGTTCTTTTCTGTTCAGCAGAGGTCACACTGCCCCCGCCTTCCATTTGTGCGAGTCAGTCGTGATAATGTCCATGAAAAACAAAAGGTGGCCTCTTCTCCAGGGACAGCCTGCCAATTCTGGTGTGTGTTCCCAAGTGTTTCCGGACTCCTTTGCTGATGGCACTGTGTTTGCCTCAGTGAATGAAAGACACTTTCATGTTCTCATTTTGACCCGGAAGCACCTTGGCCTTGGCTGTCTCACCACAGCCTCCTCACACACAGACTCACCCACGGGCACCACAAGCACAAGCGCTGCTCGACTTACACAGGAGAGAGAATCACAGGGGTTGCTTAATTTGCCTGCTTCCTAAAAGCTGATTCTACTACAACAACTAAACCTGTTTTCTGAGAAAGAGGGCCTGACCTGTGTTTCCCACCAAAACGATTTGGTGTCCGGAACATGGCTTTTCAGTAGCGCTGAGTGGCTGGAACTCAATCGTACAATAACCAGACAGAGCAGAGGCTTCCTCGCGTCTTGTTGGAGAATGTCAGTATACAGTCCCCATTCCTGAACCTTTGTACCCGGGTGATGAGAAGGTTGCCTTCTTGGCTCTCAACAGAGAAAAGCCACGGGAAATGGTGCTTGAAGGTCACCCACATTTCTGACTACCAGACTTGACTTAAATGATGGAAGATAAAGGTCAGCATCCAGGCTTCTAAGGTGTGCGTGTGGTTTGGCTTTTATGCTTGAGCTACGCTATATTTGCAAAATGTCAGTTTTTGAGAGATTGAAAATTAATTGCAAACAAAGCCCTTAAAGCACGAACAGATTTGACCCTAAGATTGCAGAGGACTTGGAGGTGGAGAGAGAGATGCTACGCTCTGAGAGCAAACTCAGGGCTGGAGGACTTTTATGGATGCAAATGCATCTGTTTGGTCCAAGAGGAAAACCCACTGCATCTGAGAGGCTGGTCTTTCCTGGTATGAGCTGTCAGGGCTTTGGGAAGCTCTACAGACGACCCTGAATCATACACCCCTCTGCCGCATCACAGTGGCTGATTTTGTGAAATACTCACTTAGCCATCAGTTTCCTGTGTGCAGAAGAGATAAGGATGCTCCATTACTCTCTAGTTCTTTGTCTCACATGATGGTTGCAGAGACAGAGGGGGATGGGGATAATTCATAAAAATCTCCCTGTTGGTTTTTCTGGGGATGTGCATTGCTTAGTGCGAGGAAAGCTTGCATTCGAGAGTATAGGAAAGTATAGTAATTATAGTCTTATAGGTGTTGATTAAAAATAATAGCAGCAGTAGTAATAAACTGTGGAACTTACAGAAGACTTAATACATGTCTAGTACTGTTATCAGTGCTTTACATACTTTAATTCAACTGGTCCCTACAAAAACCTGGTGAGAGATGTACTGCTGTTCTCATGTCACCACGTAAGCCTGTTGAGTGAAATAACGTGCCTAGAATCCCATAGCCAGCACGTGGGAGAGCAGCCTGGAATCCCCGAAGTCTGGCTCCAGGGTCTGTGTTTCCAGTCATCCACTGCACTTCTTAAATAGGCCAGCTGGAGCATCCTAGGGGCTAGGACAGGCTCCGATGCCCCCCTCACGTGTCAGCTGTGTGACATTCATCTGTGTGCAGACTCCACCTGGTTTCCTGGCACTCACCATGCCTCTGTGGGGAGAGTTGTGAGCCTCTTACAGAGCCAGGCATGCCCCCATCTCTGCCGGTGACCATGCCTTGTATTCTCCCCTAGCCCCGCTGGTGGACCTCACTCCAACTCACAGTGGGTCTGCCATGCTGATGCTGCTCTCAGTGGTGTTTGTGGGGCTGGCCGTGTTCGTCATCTACAAGTTTAAAAGGTACGTGTCTTTCCGTCCATGTCTCCCCTCCCCTGTCCTTCTCCCTGACAGGTTCAGAAGCATGAAATGCCGCGATGTACGTCTCCCATGCATAGCCATGATGCTGTCTGTTAATGTTTTAGGAAGATCCCGGGGATTAATGTTTATGCCCAGATGCAAAATGAGAAAGAACGAGAGATGGTCAGTCGAGTCAGTCCCACTGAAAGCAGGCCCCATATCCCTCAGACTGAACTCAGGAGGCCTGGCCAACTGATAGATGAGAAGGTGGATTCCCAGCTCATAGGTAAATGACTCCCAGTAGCCCTCAGCTGTTCAGCCTGGGTAGTTAATGGCTGACTCTGCCTAACCCCTTTCTGGCTTGACATAACCACTTTCTTCTGCTCTAACATTCCTGAGAGAAACAGCTAAGATGTCTTTTTCCCTGCTTCCTCCCATTGGAATAAGAAAAAAAAAAAGTCTTCTTGCTCCTATGTAGTTTTTTTTTCCCTCCCTCTCTTGTGACTTTATTCTTCTTTTTGCAAAAACTTTTCCTTTACATATGGGGCTCCAAAAATGTTCATGGGCAAAGAGCAAAGCATTTTTTCTAACAATGTACAAGAAGGACGAGCCTCAGAGGCTGGATCTGGTCATCTGGAGGGCCAGGCAGCTTATGAGGAGCAGGCTATGGAGTGACAGGGTAAGACAGGACAGCCTCACCTAGAGACAACTCTAAGGAGGAGAAATTACTCCAGAATACTTGTAGAGAAGTGACATGATAGAGGAGGACCGGGCTGATGGCCCTGGGTTTTTGTTTGTTTGGTTTTTTTTTTTCTTTTTAATTTGGCAGTCATCTAAAAGCTGTCCTCCAGGAAACACGGAACCTGGGAATTCTGAGGACAAGAGGCATAAAATTTGTAGAACATTCCAGGAGTGACGTTTCCTGAAAGAGACCACTGGAGGGCTAGACTGTTACAGAGCAGATCAGCAGATTTTTTCCTCATTTTTACCTGTCCCCTATCAGAAGTCTTAAAATGGACCTTACTCTATATCAGTAGAGCTCTGTCTCTCTGCCTATGAATTAAGCATGGGAATCCCAACAGCTAGGTCTAGAACCTTACTATTTGTGGCAGAGGAAACTTGCCAAGGGAGGTCAACAAACCCATGGAACCACCATTGGGATCCATGGCTTGCCAGGAATCAGGAGTTGGCATCAGGAATCAGGAGTTGACGTTGTAATATTGCCATCTAGATCCTGTATTGTTGCCCAGGGTGGATAAATTATTATTTAACCATTCATGCCTCCCTCTAATGTCAGAATACCAAACCTTCTAGAAGGCCATTCATTGCCTAGGATTTTGTATCTGCTACTTAGAAAACGAAATGAGCGCCTAAGTGGAAACATAGCCCTCTCTTTAAATGGATGGGGGGAAAGTTCTTGGCTGTATTGGGGAAAATTTCAGTGCAGTGACTGGCTTGTATCAGAAGTAATAATAACAACTGTGGCCACAACTGGGGTCCAGTTTTCAGAGCGTGCTTTCTTTTATTTGGGGAGACAGGGTGATAAGTGTGTAATTGCTTTAGGTTCAGGAGAAAAAGGCTTTTCTGTCTTTAAGTCCAGAGAAGCATTCACCCTGTCTATTTACTTCTAAAGCTTGTAAGCGCATTTTTGTGGGTCATTTGGTTTTCAATCCCATTTCCACGGGGTATGAAGCACAGCGCCGTTGACTTTATTAAAGTGGCGATCCCTCCTTCGCCAGGAGCGTCTGGCAGCACACTGCACAGTCTCTGACACCTTCCCATTTCCAGTGTCATTAAGTGAGTAAGTGTTACACGTTTTCTCTTAGGAGAGTAGCTTTACCCTCCCCTCCCTCCCCTTCTACTCAACCTGGTGACTCATCTCTCCGATTGCAAAGAGCAAGACACGCCACTCCGCCTTCAACGCCAAAGCGGGGATCTGCTGGGGCGCAATTTGCAATTTAAGGAAAACCCCCAAAGGCTACAGGCGACCTGCCGATCAGGAAAGAATTTCGCTCTTGTCAAGTGCACCATCCTTCATGACCACTAACTTTATGTTTTTTTTTTCTTTCCTTTGTTGTTCTGTTTCCTATTTTGCCAGGAAGTATTTCCATAGTTGCTGAGAATCAAAGCACAAAAGAAATCCCTACCTATGTAAATGTTTGAATGGAGGACGCCAGTAAAAACAAAAACAAACAAAAAAAAATAAAATAAAAACAATCAAAATCCAAACAAACAAACAAACAAACACTCACTGCATCGGGACTTTTTAATTCTTCAGACACAGACAACAAGGGTTTTTAGCTTTAAGCCTGTGCATGTGGACAATACCTTGAGAACATGCTTGGAGGGGCAGTGTACAGGTGCTCTATTTTAATGGAAAAAACACTCCCCTCCCCCTTTCTCCCTCTCTCTCTTTTTTCTGATCGGTCGTGTTTGTAGAACATTCATAACATATAGAGGCCAAGGAAATCTGCATGTGTTTTTGGAAATATTCTTGGCTCTAGATTTAACAGCTATTTTAGCTCTACGGGCTGACGGGTGGATTAGCCACCCCAGCCCCTTTCATAAGACACAAAGACATGCACAGGAGTGTGAAACCCTGAGCTGTTTCTCTGTTCCACTTTCCTTACTGCCATTTTTCTGTTCTCAGTTATCTCTGGTAGCTCTGTTGGCCAGCGGTGACCACAGGGCTGCTTTTTTTGCATTCTGTATGGCCACAGGGATGAAGAAGCGAGTTGAAGTTCCATATACTCAGGCAGAGTGATGCAGGCAGGCAGGGGGCAGGCATGTGAGAAATGGACCTTTCCCTCACCCAGGCTTTCCCTTGCAGCTTCCCTACTCTCACCCCAACCAACATAGAAAAGAGAATCCCAGTTACCCGTCGTCTGGCCTCCCCATGTGTTTGCTATCCATGTGTGATCATGACCTCTTGATGTCTTTGTACCTCTTCCTTCCAGTTTCCAAGTGGTCTTTCAAGTCCCCCTACTTTTTTCTTCCCAAACATGTTGCAAGATTCTGGACATGAACCTCGGTATTTCCTAAATACTGGCCTGGCGCCTGCCAACCTTGCCCTTGTCACATTCAAATTTCTGATCCGTCAGCATGCCAGCTTCCCTACACACTGACCAGGCTGTCCTGCCCTGCAGGGTTCAGCTCCATGTACCCTTTGTCTCCTCCTGGAGAACCTGCCTCTTGCAAATAGCCTTGCCTTTTCTCACCTGGAAACATGCAATGTGTGTCAAAGAGTTGATACATGCAAAACAATTCAGACCTGGCCATGTACACTGGAAAAGAAAGCAGACAGATGCGTAGTGGTATTCTCACACCTTAACAAAAATCTCTCGTGTGCAGATTCCAGAATATTCTTGCGAGAAATGTTTTGACATGTTACTGTGTGGCAGGGCAGTTTCCTTCTGTAATGGTTGCTATTACCCAGTATTTGTTCTCTCACCGTAGAGTAAAACTATTTGTAAAATAAAACTGATTTTAACGAGAAGAAGAAGCAGGTTAATGGATTTAATATTGAAGAGTGTCAAAAAGTCTGAGAACATATGGAGGTCTTGTCTTACATAAGGATGCAATTTTGGTTATGAAGGAACCCAGACATTTCACATGTGTGATCTCTGATCTCTGAGTATCGTAGTATTGGCAAAGGAAAAATTAATAAGCTTCAAGGGGAGGAGGTAGATGTCTAACTAAAACAGAATGACTCAAGGCATGAAAAATCCCTGTTTGCCCAGGGCAATAATGAAAGAAGCACCAGAGAAAGAATGACACAGAAGCATGTCCAGCAGAAGCCCTTGGAGGATTATGAGTTGGGTAAAGCCCACTCTAAAATATAGTAGAAAGCAGTTTTGAAAAACCACTCAGAGGGAGCAGCCTCCTTCTTGGCCATGTTCCCAGGCCAGTAACAGTTTATAACAGGGTCCCAGTGATAATGGGGGTGTCCCAAAGGTCTTGAGGAGCCCTGCCCTTATGTAGCTGGGCAGGAGAAGAGTGACAAAGCTGCAGTCAGAAGTTAACCAAGCAGAAGTTTTTGTGATTGAGGATGCCCAGTGTGGATCTGGGAAATGGATTATGCCTGCGGCAACCATCTGTTTGTAGAACTCAATTGATCCCCAACCTGCCAGGCTTCCTATCCCATAGGACACATCCTCATCGATCCGCTTCAGTTGGAGCCGCCCAAGTTTAATCTGGAAGACAAAATATTGGGAAACCAAAAGAGGCTCCCTCAAAACAGCACAGGGGGTCCTTGGAGTTGCAGTTCAAGTAATTTTAATCGGAAAATTATGAGAAATGGAAAAACCCTCTGAATCTAGCACAGTGCCTTGCCTAGAGTAGGTATTAAGAAAACCACTTGTTGAAGGGATACATGAAAAGACTACGTGAGAAAACATAGGGAAGGATGGGCTTGCAAGTCCTAAGTAAAAATCGAGGTAGACATGAGATGCCTGGCATTTTGGAAAGTGATCACAGGTGGCCAGCTCTCTAGTGAGCATCTCCAGGGTCCTCATGTGCCTCTCCTCCAAGTTCCCTCCCACCTGTAGGAGATTAGTGAGGCTAGGTACTGCTCAGAGGGGACCTCATTGTTCTTACAATCTAGCTCTATGGTTCTCAAAGTGTGGTACCTGGACCAGCAGAATCAGCATCACCTCAGACTTATTAGAAATTTGGGGTCCCCCTACTGAAGTCCTACTGAATCAGAAACTCTGGGGGCTAGGGGCCCAGTAGTCTGTTTTTACCAGCCCTTCAGGTTATTGTGATGCACACAGAAGTTTGGGAACCACTGCACCCTGCCATTCCAGCTCAATCCCAAAGAGAACGTAGTAATGAGAGCCTACAAATGGGAGGGACCCAAGTGCCTACCTACTCACTAACAGCAGGTGCAAACACAGTGAGGAGTTTGGTGGGCCAGAGGAGTGAGTGGCGAGGGATGGGCGTGGAAGGGAAAATTCAGGGCAAGCTAAAAATCTGATATTGTGATGTTTTCCAAAACTCCCAGAGGGCAAACTGTGCATGCTCTACCCTGAAATACCCAGCCAACATTTTCTCCTTCGCCTTATTCCTAATTGGATTCACTGTCCAAAATGCAGAGGTTTGCCTTGCTTTTTTTTTCAGAAGTTCCAAACAGCAACTTTGAGAGCAATGGGGTGTTTGGCAGCTGTTCTGTGTTTTCCAGGATTCCAACTGAGCATTGAAATCCCTCATTTGCCAACTTATTTTTATAGGAAGCCAATTAAAAAAAAAAAAAAAAAAAAGAAAGTTTTCTTATAGTATCGGAACTACTTCTAATTTTCAAATGACTTTTTTGATGTATTTTTTTGTTAAATACTATGTAGTGTAATGTATAATTGCTCTTGTTTATTGCTTTTACAATCATATTTATTAAACAGATAATGTCTCTAAAGTCTTGGCCTCAAGGAGTGTATTTTATCTCGAACCCAACTGTGACATTCAGTCTTGATACACAAGTGATGCAACTATAGGATTTTTATTAAGGCTAATGACGTGACAATAGACTAAATACCACAGTCTCCAAGGGTTTTTCTGTTTGTTTGCTTGCTTGCTTGGTTTTCGTTTTTGCTAACGAAGGAGAGTACAAATACCTAAATTCTACCTGTATTCTAGTGGACTATATAGTGTTGTTGCTTTATTAAAGTACATGATTCTACTTAAAAATCACTCCAAACTGGTTACTTTGGAATGCGTAACATGCTCATTATATTCAGTTCAAAATTAGAACTTATTAATATGGGACAAACCCATTCAAATTGTTTAAAATCTTGTAGTTACTGAAGGAGTGAACCTCCATGTGATACAATGACCTGAAAAACCCGGGGAGTGGTAAAGACCCAGATGACAGCATAAAAGAGGCTCCCACCCTGAAATTAGGAGAGTGGAGCTCTCCTTCTGGCTATGCCAGCTGTGTGACCTTGATCAAAGACTTTCACATACGAAAGCTTCAGCGTCCCCATGCATGTAATCTGAAGGAAGAAGATAACTTCCAGTTTGGGTATTGTCAGTGGGTGAGTCATTCCTGAGAGGCCTCGACAGCTGATTTAAACCTGATGGAAAACAACGAGGTGGACGGGATCCCAAATCCTCCAGCCTGGTGGCTTACTTACTTGGGTGGCATCTCTTCTTAGGCAACATTTTGCCCTTATGTTTTGTATAGACAGAACCTTTCTTAACCTTCCAAAGACCCACCACGCTCAGAATGGTGTTGCCTCAACAGCATTGTCCTCAACATGCCTGAGAATCCCTGTTGTTTTTAGGTGGGCTTTAACCTTTCTTTTCCCACAGGCTAATCTTCCACCGGCCCCTTCATTCTTTTCCAGGCCAGAGCCTGTGCTGTACTTCCCGATCAGGAGTTTATCTGTTTCCCCGAGGGTACAGGCAGTCATACAAAAATCATCCCTGGAGATTCAAACTGAGGACAGGAAGTTTGTTTGCATGAGTAACTGAAGAGCCAAGATGCCAAATAGGGGAAAGCAAAGCAAGGCCAAGATTAGCATCAATAGGAAGCCTCTACCTTGCCTAGGCTGGAAGGACACAGGGATTCCTACAGCCCAGGACCAGGACCACCAGCTTGACACTGAAATCATGGAGGACATGGCTGGCACTTTCTGGAAACACAGAGGAGCCACAGCCATAGCGCAAGCAAAGAAGATGGAGAGAGGACACTTATTCCCCTTGCGCTGGCCTTCCCATCTTCAGCCAAAACTTCCCATTGGCCAAACCCATCCATAAGCCGGTGGGCAGTGGACCCTGGGAAATGTAGTTTCCTGAAGTACAAAGCAGAATAGGGGGGAAGGGGAATGAACTTGAGAAAACACAGGCAAGTGACTGGCACAGCACCTCTTTTAAGTTCAGACCACCTCAACTCCAAACTGTCCCACAGTTGAAAGGCAATTAGTTAAGTAGTAGGTGCTCCTTGCCCTGTGATCCTCTTTCACATACTTCCCTTTGAACAGCACGTATTTAAAACTTAGCAATATGTTTCTGTGCACCACTTTTTACACCTTTCTCACCGAATTCTACAGTCCTGTAGGAGAGGATCTTTATTTTTTTCTTTCATTTCATTGCTTCAGCCTCTAGCGCTGGACATCGCCATCAGGGGGCACTAGATAAATGTTTGCTGAAACTCAACCTGGATTTTTCAGCTCCCTGTCGTGATCAACAAGCTGAATCGCAATCTGTCAGACTCCCCTTACCCAGCATTTCGAATTACTTGTTAAATTGGTGCTTGTCAAGAACCAACAACAAATCCTTGCCCTTCATCTCTCTTACCACTCAAGCTGCTGTATTCACAGACCTATTCTTTTTTTAAAATTTTTTTTTCAACGTTTATTTATTTTTGGGACAGAGAGAGACAGAGCATGAACGGGGGAGGGGCAGAGAGAGAGGGAGACACAGAATCGGAAACAGGCTCCAGGCTCCGAGCCATCAGCCCAGAGCCCGACGCGGGGCTCGAACCCACGGACCGCGAGATCGTGACCTGGCTGAAGTCGGACGCTTAACCGACTGTGCCACCCAGGCGCCCCTCATAGACCTATTCTTACATATTAATTTAAGTGAAATCATTGTAGTTTAGAAAAAGAAATAAAAGGTTAGAAAATAGTGTGAGAAACAAAGGCCTAAGTTTGGTTTCTGAATCATTATGTGTTTACCTAGTTCTCAGCAGTTAATAGTGTTTTGAAAATGCATGTGAGGCTGATGCTTTTGTAGTAGGGAAAATCCCAAAATAATTCTAGATGAACACATAAAGGAAGTAGGCATTATAGTTTTCATGTTAAATAACAGAAAAGTAATCTTCTGTTGAAAAAATACAAATATTTGTTAATCCCTATGTGTTGCAGACTTCTTTAGGTCTGCACATTTGACGATACAACTGTGAACAAGGCAGATAAGCTATCTGGCTTTTTGAGCATATATTTCTAAAAGGAACATGAACAAATAAAATGTAATGTAACATATACAATGCTATAATACCTATAAGATAAATTTGATAAGTAAAAATTAAATAAACACAGCAGAGAGCAGAATGACCAGGGATGGGGATGGGAGAATGGGAGTTGGTCCCTGGCTTCCTTGGGATCTGAAAGCTGAAAAGGAACATTAAAATAATAAAATAAAATAAAATAAAATAAAATAAAATAAAATAAAATAAAATAATAAAACAAAGTAAAATAAAATAAATAAATAAAATACTTTAAAAGGCTCCCTGGGTGGTGTCTGACTTCGGCTCAGGTCATGATCTCGCGGTCCGTGAGTTCAAGCCCCACGTCCAACTCTGTGCTGACAGCTCAGAGCCCAGAACCTGCTTCAGATTCTGTGTCTCCCCCTCTCTCTGCCCCTCCCCCCACTCTCTGTCTCGGTCTCTCTCTCAAGAATAAACATTAAAAAAAAATAAAATGAAAGTTGAAAAGGAACCAGTCATTGGGAGACACATACATTGTCCGAACTTGTTCAATGTCTATCTCAGATAAACCTCAACCAGAAAACAAAATTTTGGACTTCAGCACAGCAATTAGAAATGGTTCTGAGATTAAGAAAAAGCAGCTTTCACAATGGTCATGCGTACGAATCTTCCCAGGGAGCTGTATATACAGTCCGTTCTGTTATGTGACATATGAGTTCCTAAAATATCACCTCATGATGCTAAATAATGCAATAAAAACACAAGGCTTAGAAAAAGAAATGGGACCAGGACACAATACACAACATACACAAACTTTCCCATGGGTCAGCTTAATGTGTAATGTGTCTGTGACACATTAATAAAAGATACAAACCTTTCTCAGCCTGTTCTTTTATAACACAATACCAGATACTGGGGTGGCTTATAATTAACACAAATTTATTTCTCGGGGTTCTGGAGGCTTAGAAATCCAAGATCAAGGTGCCAGCAGATTCAGAGACCTGTTTTCTGTCTCGTAAGTGGCACCCTCTCACTGGGTCCTCATCGGGCAGGAAACTGTCCCGCATCTTTTCTGAAAAAGCAGTAATCACTTCCCAAAGGCCCCACCCTCTAATACCATCACAGTGGGCATGAGGTTCTGGATATAAGAGTTTGGGAGGAGATATAAACAATCAGACCACAGCAAAACCTAGTAAAAATGGTAGCACAGTTTTATGTGTATTAAATGGCTAAGAAATACACAGATAAGGGGCGCCTGGGTGGCTCAGTCAGTTAAGCGGCCGACTTCGGCTCAGGTCATGATTTCGCCGTCTGTGAGTTCGAGCCCCGCGTCGGGCTCTGTGCTGACAGCTCAGAGCCTGGACCCTGTTTCAGATTCTGTGTCTCCCTCTCTCTGACCCTTCCCTGTTCATGCTCTGTCTCTCCCTGTCTCAAAAATAAATAAAACGTTAAAAAAAATTAAAAAAAAAAAAGAAATACACAGATAAAACACCTTGAAAAGACCTGAAGTTGGCTTGTGAAAGAGGGCATTAGAGTGCTTATAGAATTATTGTTATTGTAATTGAGTTGTTATTGAGTTATTGTAAAGTGAGTTATTGTGACAGGAGTTATTGTAAAGTGAATTATCATAAAGAAGGAGAGTTACCTGAAATCTGACAGAAAGTTATTAAAACCATATGGATGCTGGGGCGCCTGGGTGGCACAGTCGGTTAAGCGTCCGACTTCAGCCAGGTCACGATCTTGCGGTCCGTGAGTTCGAGCCCCGCGTCAGGCTCTGGGCTGATGGCTCAGAGCCTGGAGCCTGTTTCCGATTCTGTGTCTCCCTCTCTCTCTGCCCCTCCCCTGTTCATGCTCTGTCTCTCTCTGTCCCAAAAATAAATAAACGTTGAAAACCAGATGGATGCTGTGGCTTGGATCACATGAGGCAAATGGAGGTAACTGGTAGATGCTGGAGGGGTGTGTGTGTGTGTGTGTGTGTGTGTGTGTGTGTGTTGTGTTGTTACACAGCTGAATTCAGCTAGGTATAGTTTTGTCTCTTCACCTAATGTTTCTTATAGGGAAAATCACACATAAATACAAAATTTGCGTTATCTTCAATTTTTTCTCTAATATACCCCATTAGAACAAATGTACATCTTCAAAAAATTTTTATCACAGAATTAACAGTAATTCTGATGTTAGTTTAAAAGTAATTTGGATATACTGATAGAAGGAAGAAGTCTAACTTGACTGCAGAGGGAAAATAGAAGAAGATAGAGCCAGTCCTCATCATCATCACTCTCAACCTGAGCATTTTTAGTGTGAGACCAGCAGCCTGCCCATAGCACAAACCTCAGGGTACCACTCAATTTCCACCAACCTCAACAACTCATGTTTAGAAATATATATTTGTGGGGCGTCTGGTGGCTCAGTCAATTAAGTGTCTGATTCTTGATTTCAGCTCAGGTCATGATCCCAGGGTCGTGGGATCAAGCCCCGCATCAGGCGCAGTGCTGAGTGTGGAGCCTGCTTGGGATTCTGTCTCTCCCTCTGCCCCTCTCTCCTGCTCGCATGCAGAACTCTCTCTCTCTCTCTCTCTCTCTCTCTCTCTCTCTCAAAAACAAAAATTAAAAATAAAAAAAAAAAAGAAATGTGTCTTTGGCCCCAAGAATGTTAAATTGTGGTCAAATCTCTTTGTTTAAGATAGTATGAAAAGGCATTTATAAATATCCCATGAAAAGTGAAACTGGAAGTTTTAAAATATTCAAAAATAAGCTTGAGCTATCTAGATCATAAAAACACTTTATGAACAATCCTGAGCAAGATATTTCAATATATGCACGTAGAGATATCTCCATGAAATCTTCCTGCCAACAGAAGCATTATACAGCTTGCAGATGCAGAAAAGGGATGCAATAAACAGTATTTATAAACTAATTAGTGATAAATATTATATAGCCATAGAATAAAATAGAATGCTTCCCCTAAAACTACTTTTCTAAAGAATACTTAGTGGCATGAGAACATTCTCCTGTGATGTTAAAAGGATGCAGAATTTAAGACTTTACATAGTATGAAAACAATTTGTACAGAAAACATATAGGGACAGAGAGATTGAAATATAGTAACACTCCCTTTTTCTAATTCATAAAATTAGATTGTGTGTTGAGTATCGCAAGCCAGTGCTCTCTGAAGAATGTTTCACACTCTTAGGTACTCACGGTCAGCACCTGAACTACACTGAGGAGGGTATGTGTAAACAGAAGAATTACTTCTGGAGGAAAAACATCTGGAAGCTTCTGGAGGATACCCTGACTTAGTTTATGTAGTTGCATTATTAATTGTTCAACCAGCAGTTGTTCACTCTCCCTGCCATCTTGTGGCCACAAGAAGGTGCCAACCATACCCAGTAATAGCACCAGCAGAGAATATTACACACACACACACACACACACACACGACGAATGGCAGGGACCGGTTTAGCCAAGTGTTCCCTAAATAACCGTGCAGGATGTTCTCATTGGCCAAGGGTAGGGCACAGAGGCAACACTGCCAGCCAGAGGTATAAGCAAACCAAATTCATAGTGTAAGTCTAGGTCCAAGCACTGATGTGAATATATATGAACACTAAGTCTAAAGGGCCAAAGGCTATCATGATTTTAATTCCTAAGCCAAGAGTTCAGTGACATAAAAATAAAAGATATGAATGGAACCAAAGTATAGAATGAGGAAGTTGTGAATGGAAAATGGATTAATGTCAGTAATAAAGCAGCTGCCATTTTGCAACATTATTTATGTATCATTACATAATGCACTGTATAGTCATTGTCTCATTTTATCCACACAAGTTCTTAAGTAAGAAAGGTTTTCTTCTTTTACATTTGGTGAAAACAGGGCTCAGAAAAGTAAAATGACTCACTTGCGATCACAGGATAGCAGGTCTGTATGACATCAAAACATTCACTTTTCCTTCTGTGCTGTGCTTCCTACAAGATGAGCAATGGTTTAGACTCATTTCTGTGGTTAGTAGGTGGCTGGGTAATTGGTGGTCTGGGTTGACCCAAAGGGTAAGTCGAGACTCAAAGACCAGACAGGCCTGGGGCTCGGGAAGCTTAGAAATGCTCCCGGATCTGTTCTAAATCAAAGCCCTCACATGCGCTGGATTAAAGAAAAGAAAGCTGCTCCATGCAATGAGGACTGTTTTCTGAACCCTGCAGTGCACCGCATTTCAGATGGCTCAAAACAAGGCAGACACAGTCATCCTCAGTGTCATGCCTGGCCAAGCTGCAGTCTGGAGGAATGCCCAGAAAGATTCAGTTCTTCCTTCTAGCACTGCAGAGCTTTTCTCCTGGTTGGGATCAGATAGATGTCCCTGGGGATTTATGGGATCAGATCACTGGGCCTCCAGGGAGGGAAGGTGGACATAAGTTGGTAAAATGGATCTCTATCACACATGTGCATTTTACTTTGGAGAGGGGGGTGAATTGCTAGACTAGTGAGAACAAGGAAAATGATTAACATAAGAGTTTTCTGATAGAAATAATGTGAAAATGCTTCCAGGAAATCTAGAAGGGCAGAGAACTATTACTGATTTTTTTTTTAATATGGCAGACAAATCAGTTCTTTGTTCTGCCGGGTATATCATTACCAATTTCTAGATGTATTTCCAAATGTGTTATATGTATTATTTCTTCTTTTTAGCCACTTAATTTCATGCAACATATACAAGGGTGTTGGGGCTTTGGGACAGGAGGGGGCAATAAGGTATAAAAGGAAAAGGGAAAAAAGTGGTGAGGCATGGTACATTTGCTATGTTATAAGGAATAAATGATTTAAAACGTGAAAATGCAGGGCTCCTAGGTGGCTCAGTCAGCTGAGCACCCAGCTCTTGATTTCAGCTCAGGTCATGATCCCAGGGTCATGGGATTGAGTCCTGCCTTGGGCTTTGCACTGAGCATGGAGCCTGCTTGTTATTCTCTCTCTCCCTCTCGCTGCTCCCCCTTCTCTCTCTCTAAAATGAAAAGGAAAAAAAATGATGATGCTTTAAGGTAGTAGGTTCATTTAATAATGCAGAAACCTCTGTCTGGAAAGTTTAAGTTGCACATCCAAGGTTGCAAAACTGGCAAAGTAGTAAAGTCAGAATTTCAACCCAAGACTCCTAAAGGACATGCCCACTCCTCCTTCCATCCGACCCCACCTCCCCTACAATCTTGCCACAGGCAAGGTGCAAACAGGAGATGGTTTAAAACAGCAACTGTTCATGCAGCTCCCTGCTCCAAATGTACTTGTGGGGAAGAGTTTACACAAGGAAAAGAGTTATCCCTCCTTTGAAAGCACACCTCAAATCTCTCAGCCCTTGCTACCGAGTTACACAAATGAAGACTTATTCCTTTTGACCTTACTTGATGTGGTACATAGGGAAGACAGGCCATCTAAGCTCTCCCGGAGGAAAGAAGTGATATTTGCTGCTAACTTGGGCAAACAAATGGATATAGAGGAAGTGTTTTCCAAATACCAACACTAAGAAATCTGAAACCCAGGAGCTCATACAGCACTGAGAGTAAACCACAGACATCGCTTAGCCCATTGGGGATTGGGCTTTTTACTGTGATCTTCATGCTTCTGCATGAGGTTTCCTGTCACAGCCTCACTGCAGGGCAAGACCTTCTTTCCCCTCTGTGGCCCATGGAGTGAGACATTTCTTGTAATAACTCACAATGAAGCCTCGTGGCCCTATTATACATGAGCATATTTGACCAAATGTGGTTTTGGGTTTTGTTTTTTTAACTGATGAGAATCCACAGTACTACTGCAAATAGGAAAAAAAAAAAAACTAGTTGGTTGGGATGTCCTGAGTAGTCATCATGAGATATGAGTGGGAAGGACAAAGAAAACAAGACTGGAAAGGACACTGGTGAGACAGGACTGCCCAGCTGAATGGCTCTTTCTCGAATATAAGGTGGTATCCAAAGAGGTATAAACATTTTAGGTTGTGTTAGGCACAATCCTATAGGTGAAACATGTACCTGAAGATTCCACTCAGTGATTATACCAGAAGGCAGGCTGGCGGCCATGATCCCAGTGGCCCCTATATGTCCTCAGTCATCAGTATTAGTCTATGATGAGTAAGACTGTCCTGAGGCACCTGGCTTTGGGAGGTCAACAAGGTCTAAACCTGATGGACAGAATGGCAGGAACAAATCAGAGCATCTGGGTTCCATTTCAGTGGGCTATTAGCAGGACAGAGCAGGGCATCTGGAGTCTAAGAAAAAACTGAGGCCAAAGGCTAAATACCTAGGCATAGCCATGTGGTGGACCAGAGAATAGTGGGGATTCATGAAAACATTAAGAATTAAAAGCTAATTCCAAGCACACTGGATCCACAGCTAAAAGCATTGACATTTTCTCTCAGACTGAGGAAGTGGGCTGGAAACTTCTATATTGTTCAATCCCGGTAGCCTTGGTTCTGGGGCAAAATGGACTCCATTTTCTCCAAACCTTCTGGGAATGGATTCTCTGGTTATTTCTAGGATTCTTTGACAATTTCCCAAAAAGTGACATGAAAGAAGAGCTAAGTGAATGAAAATAACTACCCATTTGTTGTCAGGTTCAAGTAGATTTCGTCTGCACTTTCTCCCTCTCTTCCCTACCACGTTCACACTATTTGCCTCTCTTTACCATCAGCACTGAGATGGGGCCCACGTCTGTGTAGTTTTAGGAGACAACAAATAAAGTCAGTGAACATGTAACCAACTCACCTTCAACTCTTTCTCAGGGAAAGTTTTTTAGTGAACAAGCACATTTGTTTATTCTGTATATGCAGATGCACTCTTTTTGGTATAATGCGTGGTAGGCAGTTTTTAGGAACAAAACCAAGGCGACACCAGGATGGTTTATTAAGCATATTACAGTGGCCCGCTCTGCATAATATCAGAGGCACTACACATGGGACTGCTATCCATCCACTCATGGGAAGCAGAGGCACAAAACTCAACCTGCGTCCAATATTTTTGGCACTCAGAGGATATCTCTGTCAAGAGTCCAAGTTTGCCAAAACTGCTTTGCTAGAATCATAGACTCAGAATTCTAGAGCTAGAAGGGAACTTAAAAAATCATTCTCTAAGTATTTCTTGAGCACTGATTAAGTCCTCTGCATCATGTTAGACTATCAGCTTGACCAATTACCTCATTTTCTTGAGATCCAGCTATTTGCTCATGGACACATAGCAAGTTAGCAGCAGAGCAAAGATTCAACTGTTCTTTTCTCTGTGATACCTTCTCCCATCTTCAGTTATGTAGAACACAGCCAGGATCCTTGGAATGAATAGAACAGGATCCAGTAAATGTGAGAAAAATGATTACCCTCTAACCCCAGCTTTGAGGGTGTGGCATGGTCCTCACTCCATGAAAAATAAAGCATTTGTTTATTCATTTATTTATTCAGCAAACAATCTGAATAACTACTGAACCACAAGACAGTCTCTGAGGTGGATAGCTTCTAAAGCAGCAGCCAAGTCATCAACCAGTAATTTTTTAAAAAGCAATTCTAACCTTTGCTTGCATCTTTCAAGGACCATTATTGGGAAAATGATTCATAAGCCTAGCAACAATTTTCAGAAACACTTTTGAGTTGTCCCAATTTTCTCCTTCTCCTGATTGCTTTGGAGTTTCTCACAGCAAAAACGGAACTCTGGGTAACTTTTTCTGTACCCTCCATTCTGGCTTGTATCCCCCCTCCAGGCTCTTTGTGGTGTAAATCAACTCAGATTGCTGCTAAAAAATCCAGTCACTGGCCAGATCTCTCCCTGTGCACTTGATTCTGCCTTCCAAATGATGTATTTTAGATAGGTGGATGAGAGGAAGGGAGGGAACCTTTATGCTTCCATAAATCTTGCCTGAGAATTGTATGTATTAATAGGAGGAAGTAGATCCAATGTGATTTGGCAACATGTCAAACATCAAAAACAAGAGATAAAGTGGTGTTAAACAGTAATGCCAAATTTGGAACTTGGAGAATAATAATGCTCTTTGAAAGAGAGGATCTTGGCAAAGATAATGATTTCAGATTTAGATACATTGCATACAAGAGGTGGTAAGGACCCACTGACAGCAGTGCTGAGCAGTTCCAGCAGACAGTATAAGGATGTTGGAACATAAGAAGTAGAAAAAATATAAAAACCTAGACATCCAGGGCTCTTTAGTGCAGGGAAAAAATCCTAAGTACATCATTACTTAGTTCTGGAAGGTACTTCTCCGAACAAAGGCGTATAGTCGTAATGGTGATCTACGTCAGAAAGATGCATTTGTATTATTCGGAGTCTCTTTATGGAGGAAGTGGGTGGCAAGTATAGCGTATTTTAGAAAAATCCACTGACAATTGTTAAAAAATAGTTTGGCATTTACAGTGATACGGTTCAGTTATTTTAAAAGGAAAATAAGAAAACCTCACTTAGGCAAAACTCCCGATGCCCTAAAGTTGCCACATAAATAAACTAAATGGGGGTGACACATGAGTGTTTCAATTATTCTCAAGAAACCAGCAAATCTGGACATTTGAGCCATAACTGTCTTTTGGTAAAGACTGTTCATCCTTATTTTTTTCATTTCAGGTGTAACCCATTTTTCACCAGCGCTGGCTACTTAGACATTGCCATAGTAATGCTAGTAAATAGGATTACTAAAGTGGATTTCTATCAGTGTGCTCGGAGTCCCTGGTATCAGAGCTTCACTTCACAAGTTATTAATGGATTTTCTTGCCCTCAAGTTCAGTGCACTGGTCTCAATGTGAATTTGGAGTTAATCTGGATTAATGTCCTGGATCTTTCCCTTACTATGTGGCATGGGCAGGTGTTTCATTTCTTCCCTTGCCTTTCCTCTACTCTCATTTCTTTTCCTTTATTATTTTTCTCTTTAAGCTCAGTTGTACAAAATAAGATATCCAACAACTTCAAATGATTAATGCATGGTTTAGAAATATAATCTATGGAAAACGTTTAGTGCACAGTCTGGCATATAGTAAGAACTCTATAAGTGCTGGCCAGGAACTCTAGTAGTAGTAAGTCGTACTAATAGTAATACAATGTTCCAAATGTTCCTGTATCTGGTTGTTTAAGGTCATAGATGATAAGCATGGCTTAAATGTAGTACTGCCATATATTAATCAACGTTCTTCAGAGAAATAGAATCAATGAGATATGTACATAGATTTTAAATTGGCTTATGCAATTCTTGGGGCTGACAAATCTGATATTTGCAAGGCAGACCAGCAGGCTGGAAATTCTAGTGAGCTGAGGTTACAGTCTTGACTCATAAGGCAATCTGGAGGCACAATCCTTTTCTTCTCTGGGGAGCTCAGTCTTTCCTCTTAATGCTTTGAACTGATTGGATGAGGCCCACCCACATTATGGACAGCGGTCTGCGTTAGTCAAAGTCTACTGATTTAAATGTTAATCCTGTCTAAAAAAATAACTTTCACAGAGCAATTGGGACTGTTTTTAAACAACCAATTGAGCACATTAGCCAAATTGACACATAAAATTAATCATCGCATGTCAGCAGCATAACTCCCTGGACTGTGAACTGGTCTGGCAATTAGGTACTGTACTTTTCCCTGCCATTCTCCTTTCCTCTATAGTCTCCTTAGTCAAGCCACTTCTCTGAGCCTCAGTTTTCTCCCGTAGAGTATTTTTCCAATTTTTTCATGCCCCTTTCTAGGGATTGTCTTCATTTAAGAAAGTTGGTCATTGTGTAAGAAATGTCATGCACATATGTAATAGTCTTGAACAAGTAAATATAGCCTTTTTACTCTTCCAGATAGAAAATGAGTAAAGTTGGGTCCTTCAGGAGGTTAGAAGTATTGGCAAGCCACTGCCCACTTTAAGGATGTATCCAGATGGCTGGCTCACACCTGACAACTCTGTTCTCAAGGGAGCGTTGAGTAAAAATAGGCCTTAATTCATTCCTACAAATAAATTAAGATGGCCCAGGGGGCAGTGCACATTAGGACCGGAGACGTTCCCATCATAAACCCAAAGGCAGGGGGCGCCTGGATGGATCAGTTGGTTAAGTGTCCAACTTTAACGCAGGTCATGATCTCACAGTTTGTGAGTTCGAGCCCCACGTCGGGCTCTGTGCTGACAGCTCAGAGCCTGGAGCCTGCTTTGGAATCTGTCTCCTCTCTCTGCCCCTCCCCCACTTGTGCTCTCTGTCTCTCAAATAAATAAATAAATAAATAAATAAATAAATAAATGAAAAAAAATTAAAAAATAAAAAAAAATAAAATAAAATAAACCCAAAGGCAGCAGGCAGGGGAACTCAAAGCTCAGCCCTTGCAATAGCAGCTGCTGGGCCACAAGGACTGAACTACTGTTGTATTGTTTTCCCTAAATTTAAAAATATGAACAGTTTTTCACGTTTTCCACAGGCTGCAAACACGAAGAATGACACTCGAGCAGGAGAGAAGGAAAAGATAGAGAATAAAGAATAACACAAGAACAAGGAAAAGGAGAAGGGGAGAAAGAAAGGGAGCATAAAGAAATGTTTCTAGGCAGATGACACATGCAATAATTGTCATCACACCACCAAGTCATCACTCCGTGTACGGTGAGGGGTGGAGGGTTTTTTGAACCTCCAGGCAGGGTGGAGGTGGCTGGGAGACCCTCTGAGAAGGAGGGAGTGCGTGTTGCATATTTTGCTTTCTAAGAAATTAAGATGCTAAACTGAATGTATTAGAAGTCTAAGTAGAGGAGCCTTGGAATTAGAGAATGGCATTAAAGGAAACAAAAGGTAGTCATTCCTACTATCAAACTGGGAATGGAGCAATTCTCTAATATTTGGGAGGTTGGAATGAACTGCCATGACCAAGCAGGAGCCAGGGCAGTGGTCATTTAGACAGGAGACTGCAGAAAGCAGCAGCTCTAGAGAACTGGGCCCAAGTCATAGGCAGCAGGGGATAAAAGCGGAGAAAGAAGACAGAGTCACACTCCTGAGCAATCAAAACAGAATGATCCAGTGTTTTCACATGCGAAAAGACAGATGGCCTGAAGTCTATTCTAGTCCTCATCTTCCTTCAAAGTTCTGTCCTTCCGCTGTGCTTAAGAGAAGCATTAATATCTGGATTTCTTCAAGGAGGAGAGTTTGAAAAGATGGTGAAGCTGAAAGTCTCTGCAATCACCATCACACAGCCACGGCATCCCTCTTTAGGAATAGGAATGGGAGAGGAAATACAGAGCCCATTGTACGTACAGAGAATGGATAATCTTCCAGATTGGCTGGAACATGGACTCCAACAGTGAGTTTTTTGGGATATAAAACTGAAGAGATGGGTTGGTGATGTGTTGTGGAGAGCCTTGAATACCAGACTAAAATGACAGGACTTGTGTTTAGTAGAAATTTCATTTCCAAAGCCTTTGGAATTTTTCAGTATTAAAATGGTATAGTTATACTTCTACTTATAAAATTTACATTGAAGCAGGTTTAAAGATAGAAGTTCTCTTAGTTATCTATTGCTGCATAAGACGTTATCCCCAAATTTCCCAGTTTAAAATGACAAACATTTATTATCTCATAATTCCCAAAGGACAAGAATCCAGGAGTGAGTTAGCTAGGGAGTTCTGACTCAGGCTTCTTCATGAGGTTGCAGTCAAGGTGTTGGCCAGGATTATAACCATATGAGGACTTGAGTGGGCTGGAAGATATACAGAGGTAGTTCAAACTCATGGCTCTCACAGGAATCCTTAGATTCTCATCACGTATACCTCTCTACAAGACTTCCTAAATGCCTTGTCTGCATGATGTAATGACAGACTTCCCCTAGCATGGATGACCCAAAAGAACATGAGTGAGGAGGAAGCCTGGAGATTCTGAGATCCAGTCTCTGAAGTCTCCCGCTGCCACCTCTGCTCTGGTTCATTCATTAGAAGCAGGTCACTGTGTCCAGCCTACACTCAAGGGGAGGGAAATTAGTCTCCATTTCTTAGAGAAATAGCTAAGAATTTAAGGACCCAAATTAAAATAATAATAAAGGTAGCTTAGCATCAGGACATTCTAGAGATTTTCTACTTTACATCTGGTGCCACCCATCCCATCCCAACATCAGAAGGCTAGTACAGAGGTGAAGGACACCAAATGAGCAGATCTTAGCTAACACAGTGTGTGGTAAGAGAAATGTTAGAGGCAGCACATGTGAGGTACATTATGAAGGAAGATTTTAGGAAGACATGTAGTAAATTTCATAAGCAGGAAGGAAGAACAAACGATATCCAAAATATTTTTAATTTATAAATTAAATATTTATAATTTTAATTACCCATGATCATCAGATATGATAGACTAGACTGGTCTGATGATGACGCCATTGAATAAATGAAGTCTGAGAATGAGCTGAGGAAAGATGGAGAGATAATGTTTTTGCTTTTGGAAAGGCTGAGTTTGGGTGATCAGTTGGCCTCCCACGTGCAAACACTAGCAGGCTGTTGAAATACTAATCTGGAATGGAATGTTGAGCCTGAGAAGTAAGGGTGGATGTGGCCGTCATCTGCACTGAGCAGGAACATAAACCAGGCAATGTATGAGTTGAAAGAGCGAAGAAGGCCAAGTTCAGACTCATGAGAAATAGTTATATTTAAGGGAAGGAAGAAGAGCTGGTGAAATTACCCAAGAAGAGAGTTTAGAACTGCATGGGCCCCAAGAGATACCAGTGTTGTGGGAGGACAGAGTCAGCTTAGACTCTCAAATGCTGAGAAGTCAGGAAGGATGTAGACTCTGTGGGACACTGTATTTGGAAATTATGTCTTCTGTGGCATCTAAGGGAGGGCTATAAGTGGGATGGAATGTGAGGCAAAACCCACATGGTATGGCATCGAGTAGTGAGTGCAAGACTTCAGTGATGTGCTGAAAAAGGTTTCAACTGGCTTTCTGGGGGTGGGGGCGGGGGGAGGGCCTGACTTGTAGCATGTGTTGGACTTCATGGTGTCAACATTTCCATTATAGCCAATTATAAGCTATCAACGCTTTAACAGTTGACTCACAAAATTCCTGAGAATTTGACAGTTGATTCTCATGAGTCTATATGAGCAAGTTGCAGAATATCACTGGAGGACTAAAAGAGGAATGGGTGTATGTTAGGTATTCTTTTTGAACATTTTGGAAATAGGTATGGTAACTTACACCCATCCCTTCTAACTATGGAAAGGCATGGCATAATCCCAGAAAACTTCACAATATCCAGAGGGAGGAACAACAGAGGAATTTTTTTTCCTCCACTGTATGTGTCCCTAGCTGTTGGTGTCACATGTCCACCTACAGCTTCTTTGTCCTTAGTGTCTCTCCCTCCTTCCTTTCCATCACTCTCCCCCTCTGGCTGACTTCACCTCACAGCAGCTCACATACAGTTCTTCAGTACGAGTCCTTTGCATTGAACGCTCACATTCTCCATGGATGAAGTACCAAAAAAAAAAAAAACCACTTTCTAATATGTGTCATCTCTCAGTAGATTTTTGATATGGCATGCTTAAAGCCTTCTCCCCGACCAGGGATAAGAACAGTGAGGGATAAAGGGACAAAAGAGGAAGGATATCAGAATATAGAACGTGAGATCTCGTGGTGAAAGACTAGCTACCCAGTACTTCTCTGCGAGAACACTCACATTTCTCATGATTATTGGGAGTTTGGACAAAGGCATTCTTGGTCCTGAGCCACCACCTCTCCACAAAGGAATCCCAACAAAGACAATACAAAGAAAAGGGTGCTCTTCTAAACTGTAAGTGTTTCTTCTGTGCCAGAGGATAATGTGCTTATTGGAGAATTCAGAAGAAACTCAGTGCCAACATTTATTCATGATGTATGTTCTTCCAAGCCTAAAATTACAGGACTTGAAAGCTGTGTGAGTTTAAAGCAAATTGATCAAGACCACAACTGTTAATAAAATGCATGACTACAGTCTGTATATTAACTATGATCTCAGAGGAAATACACTTGGGAATCTCACACCAGTGTTTTGCATTTGAGTTTAGAATCCTCATTTTTTAAAATGAAACTTTATTGTGATTATTAACCTGCAGAAATGGTAATTATCCTTTCAATGCTTGAAGGTTCCTAATGGAGAGGTGCCAAAAAAATCCCACTGCTAATTAAATCCAACTGAATATTTCCTTTACCTGAAGATATAGAAGTGTTTCTTGTTTGTCAAATCCCTTTTAGCCAAATAACCACTTAACTAATCTCAAATTGAATATCTTATTTAAGATTTTGAATTATCCTTTCTCTCCAGGGAGCTGCTGTTGAATATTGTAATAGCATCATCCAGGGAAATATTTCTTACCCTTCTGACTAGAGGAAAGGGGAAAATATATGTTTCTTTATATCACTAAGTAGATTGAAATCTGGGGAAATGAACAGGCTGACATTTTTAAGCAGAGGACATTAGTAGAAGGTAGGCATGGTTTCCGTAACTGCATATAAATCCTCCTTTTGAGCTCACAAAAAAAAAAAAAAAGAAAAGAAAAGAAAAGAAAAAGAAAAGAAAGAAAAAAAAAAGAAAAGAGGATTTGGATCATTTCATGTTTGAACTAATTTGGTTCTTCTTCCTGAAAATTCTAAATTATAGATCTAACAAGCATTACCCCAAATCACTAAATAATGACCTAGAGGCCCTACAGGTCATTAGAAGGTGCAGAGTGACCCAGACATCAGCATATTACAACAGAGAAAATAGAATCAGATCTGGCTCTCACTTGCTAGCTTTGTGACCTTTAATAGTTCACTTAAATGCTTAGTGTTAGTTCAAACGACATCAGTCTGAGACATGCCTGAAACAGTGCCTACCTTTCTGCCATTTAGGACTATTTTACTTGAAATAATATCAATAAAAGCATGTTATAAAATTAACTTACATTATTTCTCTGCTCCCACCATGGAATGGCTTGCTATTTCACTCAGATTCAAACTCCAGGTCTGTGATCTGACTCTGTATTGCCATTCTGACCTCAGTTCCCTCTCCCCTTTCCTGTGTTCTTGCTATTCCGGCCACACTGACCTATCCCCTGTTCCTTGAGAAATAAACTTCTACACTAGCCCTCTGCACTCACTGGTAGCTATTCTTGCAGTGCTCGTCCCCTGATTTTCTCCAGGGCTTAAATCTGTGAGGTGTTCTGAAATTTCATCACTTCACTACAGCTGGCCCTTCCTATCCTTCTTAATATGAGACCATTTATTTAAAATTTTAAGTCTCATAAACATATGTGGTAGTAATTTTAATGTGTTAACTTGGAAGGTGTTTTTGGAAAGATTATCATTTAAATTGGTGAACTTCAAGTTAGCAGGTTCCCTTCCATGGTGTGGGTGGGCCTCATCCAATCAGTTGAAGTTTTGAAAAAGACCAAGAAAGAGAGAATTCTCCGGCAGACCGCTGTCAGACCAGAACTGCACTTCCCACTCTCCTGGCTCTCCAAGCTGCCATCTTTTAGACTGGAACTGAACCAACATCTGTAGAGCTCCAGGCTGCTGACCTTCAGACTGGAACTGTACCACCCACTCTCCTGTGTTGCAGTCTGCTGGCCCACACTGCAGGTTTTGAACATGAAATCCTTCATTACTATGTGAGTCGATTCCTTATAATTTCTCTGTTTCTCTCTCTCTCTTTTTTTCTCTCTCTCCCAATCTGTGTGTGTGTGTGTGTGTGTGTGTGTGTGTGTATCCTACTGGTTCTGTTTTTTTGGGAGAGCCCAGAGTAATACAACACCAAATTAACAAATATCAAATATTTTATTTAACTCATCAATTTTAATGAGTGAACCAGTAAGATGTGAAGACAGCTTCTAACTTAAATTACACTCATGGTTTCTATGAGTCAGGAACCTGGGTATGGCTTGTCTGGGTTGTCTGCTTACTGTCTCACCAGGCTGCAGTCAAGACATTGGCCAGGGCTAGATCATCATATGGAATATTAACTGGGGAAGAAGCCATGTTTAAGCTCATTCAGATTGTCGGCAGAATTATTTTCCTGTGGTCGTGCGACTGAGGACCCCAACTTCTTGCCTGTCCTCCCTCAGTTCCTCAAGGCCACCTATAGTTCCTAGAGACTGGCTCTAGTTCTCTTCCATGTGGGTTTCAACAATATGGCCACTTATCTCATCAAGCCAGCAGAGAGAGTCTTTAGAGCAAGTCTGCTAGCAAGACAGAGATTTATAGAACATAATCTTGGAAGTGACACTCTGTTACCTTGTTACAGAGTCCAGTCACACTCAAGAGGAGGGGGTTATAGAAAGGCATGAATACCAGAGGGATGGATCGGTGGGTGCACCTTACAGTCTGTCCCTCATACAGTCAAGGTCAATCAAAGGCTCAGATTCCTTTAGAACCCTATAATACCTAGAGACTCCACCACATAAAACCCAGTTTTCCATTGAAAGGATACCCAATACTCTACAAATTTTCCTAAAATCCTTCCCTGCTTTATTTTTCTTATGACTTATAGCTCTCTAAGCAACAACAATGAAAATAAACATAAGATAAGTAAAATACATCATCTGTCTCCTTCATTAGAATGTGAGCCCCATTGCAGAGACGTTTGTCTTTTTGTTCACTGCCGAAGCACAGCATGGAAAACAATGGTGGACGCTAGATACGCAATAATATTTGTTGAAAGAAAAGATAAATGATTAACCTGTTTTGCAAGGGGTATTGAGGAAGATGATGGTGTGCCACAAAGAACACTGGGCTAGAACCCTGAAACCTGGGTGTGGGAATTGCTCTTAAATGCTTACGAGTCCATCAGCTGCCCTGGTCAAAACCGCTCTTCCTTAGAGGTAAGTAGGAATGGGGAAAACTATATAAAAGGGCTTTTCTAAGAATGTAGTAAATGAAAGTGAGTCATCTGTTTCTAGCTCTGACATGTAAAGAGATTGGACATTGTCACTCCCATCCTTACAACAACAATAGAAAACTGGACACAGTGGAAAAAAAGGTGACTTTTCTTCAACCCATCAGAGAACTGAAGTCACAGGCAAACTGCCCTTCCCAAACTTGATGAGACAGATGAACTCCAAGAGTCACAGCTGAAACAGGCTTACTTGGAGAAGAATCCACTAGAGCCATGAAGCGGTAGGAGCACTTCAATGGTATTCGTGATGAATCATTGAGGATGAGTGTGGATTCACTTGCGAATGAGTGACTCATGAGGTGCTGAGTTTTGGGGACCCCCAAAGTTTTGTGAGTTTGACCTCCAGGACATACACCAGGTTCTCATGGTCAAGAACTAAGAAAGATACTCTCATGGCTCTGCCAGGGGTAGGAGAAAAGTAATCCTTGTGAACGCACCCAGAACCTTTGTAACAAAGGCTGGCTCTCAGGAGGAAAGTACTTTACCAGCACCCTAAGTGACTTAGGTTTAGGGGTCACTTCAGACACCTCTAGCTTTCCTGTTCATCTAAGGGGGGGGAAAGCAACATGGTGCAGGTCACACAGCCCAGGGACACAGTTCCACTAAAAGTCTGAAACAAAAGATTGTAGAATGCTTCCCACTCCGACAACTAACCCCTGCAGCAGCATAATACCAGGGGATTGCAGCTAAGAGAACTGCAAACACAGACCCTGTCTAAGGAAGACTTCTTAGGAAAACCCAAAGACAGACAACAGAGACCTTGGACCTGAAGAGGCTTCTCACCAAAGAAAATAAACAAATGGGAAATAAGCATGTGAAAAGATGGTTAACATCAGATGCCATGAGGAAAGTGCAAAGTAAGCAAGGAGATATGGCCTCATACCTATTAGAATACCTAAATCCCCCAAAATCGGACCATGCCTAACTCTGGTAAAGATTCAAAGCAACAGAGACTCCCATTCATTGCTAGTGGAATGCAAAATAGTACAGCCATTTGGAAGACAGTTTGTCAGTTTTTATTCAGCTCAACATAGCCTTACCATATGTCCAACAATAAGGCTCCTAGGTATTTACCCAAATGAGTTGAAAACTTAACGTCCACACAAAAACCAGCACACAAATGTTTGTAGCAGCTTGATTCATAATTATAAAAAACTGGGTGCGAGGGATTCTAGGGAAGAGGAGGGAGGGTTGAATAGGGAGGTGAAACTCTTATAGAAGATACTGCAATTGTGAATACATACCTTATGCATCTTTCAAAACCATTGCACTTTAATGAACAAAAAGTGAACCTTAATGTGTACAAGTTTTAAAAAACCATGTAGGGGTTCAAGAGAATCCAGCTGTTGATTTTCAAGCCGATAATTCCTGTGCCCTTTCCTTCTTCCTCCTATTGTTGATTCTCATGTTGAGATATGAGCTGAAATCTCAATGACTTGGAAGAAATGTTTTTCTGTGTGTGTGTGTGTGTGTCTTTTATTAAAAAGTGGCTCATTTTAAACTTAAATTTGGATACGACTAATCTACACTATGCTCTCTCATGGAAAAACTTTAAGTTCTTTCTCCATTATTTTTTTTTCTTGTGATTTGCCCCCAGTAAAACAGAAAAGGAAACAATAGAGACAGGGAATGAAAACACTGGCTTTGTAAATAAGCGTTGGAGCAGCAAAGTTCAAGTTTGAGGACAAATGAAGAGGCAGTACTGTTGATGGGCCTGATGGACTCAGCTCTGAAAAGGGCAGAGATTGACTCCTTAGTTGTGAGTTGGAGGCTGAACAGCAAAGCCCCCCCCCACACCCCAACACCCTCTATAAATTTTCAGTTAGTTCTTATGAGTGAGTAAATTTCCAGAGTGTCACAGTTGGCTTACTGGTCAACCGGCAGTCACATCCACTCAATGACCAATTTGTACACATAGGCTTTTTGCTAGTATGTTGGCACCATGGAGCTGGCACTGATGAAGGTACTCTTCTGCCTAAATGGGTTGCCTATTTTCATACGTGTCCCACTAGTCCCTCACACTCAAATTAAAAGAATCCAACTTACTCTACCCTCTTGTGAGTAGCATTTTACTAGCCAAGCAATGAGAAAAATGTATACAGTTTCCATCAGTATTGACTTTTACCATTCTTTTAAGATATCAACAGAGAAGATAAACTTGGCACATCAGGATAGACATGAAATGATTTTCCCCAATGTGGGGCATCAGCATTGAAGTTCTTAGCAACTAGGGAAGATGTATGTAGAAGTTACCCACATAAACACATCTCTTGCTCGTTAGGTTTTAGAACTTTCCTTTCTCCACACAGTGAGGGAAAAAAGGAATGAATGATTTGGAGGAAATGAGAGAATGTGTTTTTTTGTTTGTTTGTTTTTGTTTGTTTGCTTTCCTTGTTTTATTCATCTTTCATTCAGGAGGATTTTTTTGCCCTGTACAAAGAGCCTTTACTCATCCTTACATTCCTCTCCAACGTAAAGCTTACATTTATTGAAAGCCTACTTTGTGCACTGTTTTAGAAGTTTTATATGTAGTGGCTTACTTGATACTCATAATAATCCAGTGAGGTAGATTCTATTATGAATGTATTTTACATATGAGGATACAAAGTGACAGAGAGGTGACATACTTCACTCAAAGTGATACAGCTAATCAGTGATGATTCAAACCCTAGCAGCTTACAATTTAACACTCCCAATCCCATCACCAGAATAGAATAGGACCAGACATACCCTTCCTGCCTTCCCCCACCATGATATTGCTTAAATCACTTCACTACTTAAGACAACCACCATGTCTTTTGTAATCTTTCTTTCCCTTCCTTCCTTCCTTCCTTCCTTCCTTCCTTCCTTCCTTCCTTCCTTTTTCTTCTTTTCTTTTCTTTCTTTCTTTCTTTCTTTCTTTCTTTCTTTCAGGAAAACATATCACAGCCAATAATTCAAGTTATGCCCTAGGCAATCAACTCTCTTTCCTTTTGACATTAAAATATCAATTTATCACCTCCTACTTATTCCTAGAGATATAAGAAAGTAAAGCATGTTATCTCAAATATTCAAAGTGTTTAATGGAAACATGCAGCACAGTTAAAAGGTAATTACCAGACTTTGTATACTCATGGTTAGGATTCCTTGAATTCTTAATATGGAACACAGTGTTTAGGTCATGTCTACAATAGAAGTTCTAGAACATATGATCTGAGGTTTTGACAGAGAGAAAGTGTACCAAGATACAGAGATGTCCAAAGAGATTGATTTTATTCTTGTGTTTGTTTGCTTTTCCTTAGTGGGGGGGGGGGAGTTGTTGTTGTTGTTGTTTTTAATGTTTATTCATTTTTTGTGAGACAGAGAGTGACAGAGCATGAGTGGGGGAGGGGCAGAGAGAGAGGGAGACACAGTTCAAAGTAGGCTTCAGGCTCAGAGTTATCAGCACAGAGCCCGATATGGGGCTTGAACCCACAAATCGTGAGATCATGACCTGAGCTGAAGTCTGGCACTTCACTGACTGAGCCCCCCAGGCACCCTGGAGTTGGTTTTGATACAAAAGAAAATCAACTTCTAAAACATCTTCTAAAAACACACACTTAGAGTTTCACTTTCGTGAGAAAGTAAACAGAAATCAAAGAAACAAATAAATAAAATACCTAGACACTACTAGTAGAATGCAGTCCACTTAAAACCTTGAACTTTCAAACTCAGTAATAATGCAATTAACCTGAGAATGGTGAGGGAAAAAAAGAGCTTAATCACCAATTATTTATTGAGTATCTATCATGTTCCAGGGATTATTTATGCATTATGATAAATAACAGAGGAGAACAAGTCCTTCTGTTGGAGCTCTGGGCATTTACAAACCAGTTGAGGCATGAGGTATAGATATATATCTATGAGGAGAAAGATCCGTGGAATAATTTACCTTGGTATGGTACTGTTTTCAGATCACTTTTTGTTATAAATGACAGAATACCAGTGCAAACTGACTTAGGCACAAAAGGGAATTTTGAACCCTTGGACTTGGGCCAGCCAAATAGAGAGGCTCACAAATGTCACCTGAAATTTACCTGTCTCATGGTTCTACTTCACTCTGTGTCTCTAGAATGGCTTCTAGAACCTTATCTTCTTTTAGCTTACTAACTGTAGCTGAAGGAATTTTTTTTTCAGTAATTCCAGAAAATTTGAGTTTTGGAGTTCTTGCTTGGATTATGTGCAATCCCTGAATCTATCTCTGTGGCCAGTAAGAAGAAATTCTCTGATTGACAAGGCCAAGGTTGTTTGTCTAGCTGAGTATTGGAGTAGGTTTAGCATCACTCATGCATTAAGATTGGGAATTAAAATGAAAATCAGATGCTCTGAATAGTTGAGGGAGAAATGGATGCTGCATGGGCAGAACAACATAATCTTCCCATATGACCGCAGAACCATGGTATATTACAGTGGCCCGATTCGGTGACCTTCAGGCTTGTCACACTAATAGCCTCAAAGGCAAGCCCACTTTGTGTATGACATAGAGGCTTTCTTTGGGATGAGTCTGGGGTGCAGCTTACTTATCCCAGAGCTAGTTGACTGACTCCCAGCCAACAACGTTAACTTTTTAATATAAACCGGGTCTCGGTCAGCTTCCAACTTCAAGTCAAGGTGTTGATTTTTATCCATTATAAAAACACTTAAGTCTCTGGTCACTATAGTAGCAACAGTAGGGCTTATAATTTTGGTTCTGCAGACCTAGCTGCCTTAACTGATTGCCTCATTTTTGGAGCCCCTACCATGGTCTGAATTCCGTTTTTCTTTCCTGTCTCCCACTCAACAGAGTTCTAAAACAAAATTCAAGTTGACAATGTCCAATGATAAGATCTACCATTGATGCCTACAGAATGAAAACATCCTCATGAGCTTTGGAAGAGACTTCTATTTTTGCATATTTCTTCAACTGCCTTTATTACATAGATCCATTGTCATTTTTTTTAATTTTGGTAAAAAAAAAACATAACATAATATTTACCATCTTAACCATTTTTAAATCCACAGTACAGTTGTGTAACAGCTTTCTATAACTTTTTTATCTTGCAAAACTGAAACTCTATACCTACTGAACAAAAACTGTGTTTTTCCCTTTTACCCTACCCCCTAGCTTCTGGCAACCACCATTCTACTCTCTGATGTCTCTTAAAAGGGCCCTAATCCCTATCCATATGACAAATAATTGAGGTACCAGCAACACTTAAAGCCTAAGGGACCTGAGAGCTATTCTCATGCATCAAATATCTGCCATGCATATCTTCTGAATAGACTGCTTCAAATCTGACTTGGAAGCAAGTAGGATATGAATGATTAAAAATATTACATTACGGATGATTCCAGGGTCTGGCATAAGGGTCAGATATTGGGAAGTACCAGAGGGAAGAAGTTAGACCCACTTAAGAAGGCACTTTGTAACAGCTGTCTTACCATGTGATATGATTCCTCTGGGAGAATGGAGTTTCACAACATTACAGATGTTCAAATATAAGCTCCTAATAAAACAGAAGAATTCGATAGAAGGTCATCCAGGCATCATGCAAAGATTAACTTAAATGTTCCCTTTATTCTCTCCTAGCAGTAAAATTTCTCTATGGCTTTGGAAAAGATAAAGACTATGGTTTATTAGTTACTTGGCATGACATAAATACAAAATTCAGTGTTTTATAGGAGATCCAGAAAGTTGAAAATTCAAACTACCTTACCTTGTGAACATACTCAACCACAGTATACTTTATCAAAATTTAAAGTACATACGGGAGGTAAAGGGATTTCTTCCATTCTTGGCTATAATGGAGTATTAAAACACACACACACGCACACGCACACACACACAGAACACATAAATAGACACTTCTCTAAAGAAGACATCCAGATGGCCAACAGGCACATGAAAAGATGCTCAACGTCGCTCCTCATCAGGAAAATACAAATCAAAACCACACTGAGATACCACCTCACACCAGTCAGTGTGGCTAAAATGAACAAATCAGGAGACTATAGATGCTGGTTGAGGATGTGGAGAAATGGGAACCCTCTTGCACTGTTGGTGGGAGTGCAAACTGGTGCAGCCACTCTGGAGGTTCCTCAAAAAATTAAAAATATATCTACCCTATGGCCTAGCAATAGCACTACTAGGAATTTACCCAAGGGATACAGGAGTGCTGATGCATAGGGGTACTTGTACCCCAATGTTTATAGCAGCACTTTCAACAATAGCCAAATTATAGGAAAGAGCCTAAATGTCCATCAACTGATGAATGGATAAAGATTGTGGTTTATATACACAATGAAATACTACGTGGCAATGAGAAAGAATGAAATATGGCCTTTTGTAGTAACGTGGATGGAACTGGAGAGCGTTATGCTAAGTGAAATAAGTCATACAGAGAAAGACAGATACCTTATGTTTTCACTCTTATGTGGATCCTGAGAAACTTAACAGAAGACCATGGGGGAGGGGAAGAAAAAAAAAAGAGGTTAGAGAGGGAGGGAGCCAAAGCATAAGAAACTCTTAAAACCTGAGAACAAACTGAGGGTTGATGGGGGGGGTGGAAGGGAGGGGAGGGTGGGTGATGGCACCTGTTGGGATGAGCACTGGGTGTTGTATGGAGACCAATTTGACAATAAATTTCATATTTAAAAAAAATTAAAAAAAAACACAGAGCACCATAAACAACTATAAAACTGGGCAAAATATATTAACTGACTGCATTCATACATTGGACACTAGGAAATGCTGGAATATAATGCCTGAGAGAAGGGAAATAAATGAATTGAGTACTACAATTTACCTAGATAAATGTCTAAGGACAGTTCTTGAACCATGGTACAAGGAAGGGCAGATAAACAGGGCCTGAGGAACTCGCTGAATGAAAGACAGAGAGGTCAATATCAAAGGAGGCTGAGGCCTCTGGAAATGTGAGTAGAACTCTGAAAAGGTAGAGTAATGTGAAAAAAAGAATTCTAGAAATCTACATAAGGGTTCTCTTGAGTAATTGCTAAGTAACAAGCTACCCTTCTATAGGGTGGAAAAAACCAGATGAACAAATAAGGATCACAGAGCAGTAAGGTGATCACAGGGCAAATCTCACAGAGGGTAAAGAGATATCCAGGCTTCAAACAGCCAGAATGGAAAGTCCTTTGTGAAGTCCCAGAGCAGTGAATTAATTCCCAAAATTTCGTGTTGTAGGAGTAAGGCTGAACTATCCTGGAATGAGAACTACTCTAGCTCTAGACCCACCTAAAAAAAAAAAAAAAAAAAAAAAAAAGCTTAAATCACACATGAATAAATCATATGCATCAACAAGTAATCTAACTGTCTGACAGAACAAAGCCCAGTGTTCTTTAATTCTTGACACTCAACATTGAGCTAGTACCAAATACGTCAAAAAGCAGGTAAAGGCATTCCGCAACCAAGGAAAAAGATCTGTCATTAAAAACAGACTCATCGAAGAAGAACTAAGTAAATGGAGGGATAGTCCATGTTCAATATTATCAATATATCTGTTATTACCAACTTGATCTATAGATTCAAAGCAATCACAATAAAAATCTCAACAAGTTCTTTTATGAATATTGACAAAGTTATTCTAAAGTTTTTATATGGAAAGGCAAAAGATCCAGAATGGCCAACCCAATATTGATGGATAAAACAAAGTAGGAAGTCCTGGCTTCAAGACTTACTATAAAGCTACAGTAATCAAGACATTGTGATATTGGTAAAGAAATAGGCAAATAGATCAATAGAATAGAATAGAAACCTACCATAGTCATAAATATAGTCATAACATAAACTCATCTTTGACAAAGGAGCAAGGACAAGAAAATAAGAAAATGGAGTAAGGATAACCTTTTCAAAAAAAAAATGGTACTAAAACAATTGGATCCATATGCAAAAACATGATTCTAGACACAGACCATATACCCTCCACAAAAATCAATTCACACTGGACATAGGCCTAAATGCAAACACAAAACTATAAACTCCTAGAAGATAACTTAAAAGAAAACCTAGTTAGGTACAGCGATGAATTTTTAGATACAATACCAAAGACATGATCCATTAAAAAAGTGATAAGCTGCACCACATTAATATTAAAAACTTGTGCTCTGGGAAAGACAATATCAAAAGAATGAAAACACAAGCCGCAGAATAGGAGAAAATATTTGCAAAAGACACATCTGATAAAGGACTCTTATCCGAAAATACACAAAAGAGTGCTTAAAACTCAAGTATAGGAAAGCAAACAACCCAATTAAAAAATGGGCCAGAGACCTCAACAGACACTTCACCAAAGAAGATACACAGATGACAAATGAGTTAATAAAAAGATGTTACACATCAGGGGCGCCCGGGTGGCTAAGTTGGTTGAGTGCCCGACTTCGACTCAGGTCATGATCTCGTGGTTCATAAGTTCAAGCCCCATGTTGGGCTCTGTTTTGACAGCTCAGAGCCTGGAGCCTGCTTTGGATTCTGTGTCTCCCTCTCTTGTCTGCTCCTCCCCTGCTCACACTCTGTCTCTCTCTCAAAAATAAAGATTAAAAAAAAATTTTAAATAGATGTTCCACATCATATGTCAACAGGAAAATGCAAATAAAAACAACAAGATTTCACTACACATTAATTAGAATGGCCAAAATATTGAACGCTATCAACAGCAAATGCTGGAGAAATGTGGAGCAACAGGAACTTTCATTCATTGCTGATGGGGATGCAAAATGGTGCAGCCACTTTGGAAGACAATTTGGCAGTTTCTTACAAAACTGAACATACTCTTACCATGTGATTCGGCAATCACAGTCCTTGGTATTTATCTAAAGGAGTTAAAAACCTATGTCTGCACAGGGGCGCCTGGGTGGCGCAGTCGGTTAAGCGTCCGACTTCAGCCAGGTCACGATCTCGTGGTCCCTGGGTTCAGGCCCCGCGTCGGGCTCTGGGCTGATGGCTCAGAGCCTGGAGCCTGTTTCCGATTCTGTGTCTCCCTCTCTCTCTGCCTCTCCCCCGTTCATGCTCTATCTCTCTCTGTCCCAAAATAAATAAACGTTGAAAAAAAAAAAGAAAAAAAAAAAAACCTATGTCTGCACAAAAAAACGCACAAGATGTTTATACCAGCATTTTGCGTCTTTGTCAAAATCAGCAAGCATCCACGATGCCCTTCAATAGTTGAATGGATAAATAAACTATGGTACATCTAGTCAATGAAATATTACTCAGTGATAAAAAGAAATTAACTGTCAAAACCATGAAAAGACATGAAGGAATCTTAAAGGTATATTATCAAGTGAAAGAAGCCAATCTGAAAAGGCTACACCCTATATGATTGTAACTATATGACATTCCGGAAAATGCAAAACTATGGAGACCATAAAAAGATCAGTAGTTGCAAAAGGCTCGGGGTAAGGAAGATGAATAGATTGAGCAAGAGGATTTTTAGGGTAATGAAAATATTCTGTATGGTTCTATAATGATAGATACATGCCAGCCATTAAATCCACAGATGTACAATACCAAGAGTGAACTGTAATATAAGCTATGGACTTTAGGTGATAATGATGTGTCAATATAGGTTCACCAATCGTAACAAATGTACCACTCTGGAGCAGAATGTTAATGGTGAGGGAGGCCACGCATGTGTAGTAGCAAAAGGTATGTGGAAAATCTCTGTGACTTCCTCTTAGTTGTGCTGTGAACCTAAAGCTGCTATGAAAACTGAACTCTGAATTTTTAAAAATCCAGAAATGACAGAGATAACAGAAGTAACTCAGTAGGATGTCAAAGTAGCTTTTATGGATATGTAAACGTTTTTAAAGATTAGCATGAGGAAAAAAATGATATATAAAAGGACCAGTGGTATATCTAGAAATAAAAAATAATATATCTGAATTGAAAAAGTCACAGCATGGAATTAATACAAGATGGGAGGTTGCAAAAGAAAATATGATCTAACTTCAACAAGGAACTCTAGCATTTATCCAAACTGAAACACAGATACAAAAAGAAACACTGCAGGAAGAAGAACATTGCCTCAGTGACCTTTGGAACAATACCAATTGGTATAACATGCATATAATTTGAGTCTCCGAAAATAGGAAGAGGGGCAGAAAAGCATTGAAAAAATAATGACCATTTTTTTCCATATTTGATACAAACTATAAACACACAGGTTATAGAAAAACATACCAAGGGACATCATTATCAAATGGATACAAAATAGTGATGAAATAAAAATAACATAAAGGCACCAGGCTATTAAGAGACATTTGAAATTCTGAGGAACAAAGGTCAGAATTACCATGGAGAAAAGGATAGAGCAAGTGCAGAACAAGGGTAAGAATCACTGAGGTGTCGTATAGAATATGCACCTCAGTTGGGGCGCCTGGGTGGCTCAGTCGGTTAGGCGTCCGACTTCGGCTCAGGTCATGATCTCACGGTCCGTGAGTTCGAGCCCCGCGTCGGGCTCTGTGCTGACAGCTCAGAGCCTGGAGCCTGTTTCAGATTCTGTGTCTCCCACTTTCTCTGACCCTCCCCTGTTCATGTTCTCTGTCTCAAAAATAAATAAATGTTAAAAAAAAAATGTAAAAGAATATGCACGTCAGCAGAGAGTGGAGCAAATCTGTCAAGTGTCTGTGGGGAAAATCTGATAACCTAGAATTGTATCTCCAGCCAAGAAAAAAAAATCTCCAAAAATTAAGGTGAAATGAGTAATTTTCTGACCACAAATGCTGAAAGAATTTCAAGGCAGCAGATTCATACTATGGAGAATACTTTTAAAATTCTTCAGGTGGAAGGAAGTCACACGCGAGGGACACCTGGGTTTATTTAAGTAAATGAAGATCACCACCAATGGGAAATACAAAAATCATTTTACCTCATTTTTTTCAGTCTTTCAAAGGAAATTGACCATTTCAAATAACAACAACAATGCATTGTGGGGTTTATAATATATGTAGAAAAATGTCTGACAAGAATATCACAAAGGACAAGAGGAGGAAAATTAAAGAATATTCCTGTAAGGCTTATACATTTTTACATTTTGGATACATATTGCAAACTGTGAGGCACTGACTAAACTAACAGAGGAAGTTGAATGGAATAGAATAAATCAATCCAATAAAAGGCAAGGGAAAAGAGAAAAAGAACAGACACTGCCATGATAAATAAGAAACAAGATTATAGATTGGATCCTATTCATATTTGAAAATCATGATTTGAATGATATAGACAACTCCGTTTGAAAGGCAGAAGTTTTCCTGACTGGACAAAAGGGAGTTCCAACTGTAAACTACCTACAATAAAACCATTTAAAATATAAATCCACAGAGAGGTGCTGCTAGGGAGATAAAGTTGGTGGTATTGATATTTTTTATCTCGATTGTGGTGTTAGTTTCACAAATATATAGCTTGGACTCCTGATTATACACTTAAATGGGTACATTTTATTGCATATAATTTCTGTTACAGTATACATATTATAATGCAGATGATACAAGCTTTCACTAAATTTTAAATCAGTAAAGTTTTTTTTTTACAAATCAAAACAGAATCCAGTTTAAAAAATAGTTAAGGTCAGAGATGTTCTGCTTCCATGTAACTAAAGGCCATCCAAGTCTTTGTAGTAAAGTTCAACATATGGCCTAGTAGCCTCTAGGACTTTCAGGAATATTCCTCTTTTCCTCTCTAACCCTAGAGCAAGAGCACTGACTTTTCCCAGAGTTAAAGCTGAGTTTGAGCCACCTACGTTCCACCTGTGCTCTGTGTGTAGCATAAAGCTCCCATTTTTGCAGGGTTTCTTATGATATGAGCTAAAAGGACACCATCAAGCTACTTTCCTGCACAGCACGCTGGTCTTGCTCCAAACTCAGTAAGCACAATTGGCAAGGTGATATGGAAATGCATTTTGTGGGTGGGGGAAACTACTTTAAGACACAAGCTAGGGTTTATTACATAACTCTGATTTTTAGCGTGACATTATACAGTCACCCTGTGCTCCGCCCTTCCTCCCTCCGTGCTCCAAGCACTAACAAACCCTCTCCTTGGTGACAGCTGTGCACACACACACTTCCAATGGTAAAGTCTAAGGAAGGAAATGACTGACTCCTGAACCTAACGGGTTTCAGGAATGGAGCCCAGATCTCTGAGCAGATCCCCTCAGCTCTCATAGGTACCTAACTCTGGTTTATCAAGAGGCGGCTCCAGCAAATGAGTTTCAGTGTGTTCCTGGTGATTTATGAGCTTACAAACTAGGTCATGAGTAGGAAATAAATGCCATTTATCAGCTTTCTGGAGTCAATGGCAAGCCATTGAAAAGCTGGCTCCTAAGCCTGATAAAGAAATAGCTCCCACCTACCCAGGTGGGGCAGGGAACACAGCTCACCTACAGCCAGAAAGCAGAGGTATCATCACACTTCTTACCAAATACTTCTTTCGCCAAGAGATTTTTCAGTTCCAGTTGGGAATTAAAAAACAAAAAACAAAAAACAAACAAAAAAAACACACACAAAAAAAAACACAAAAAAAGGACATGTCAAAATTAATGTTGAGAATTGGTGTTATGAATAAAAAATTGTGCCAAATTAGCACTTCAAATTTAATTTTAAATGCAGCATGCTGCCAAGCAACTTGGAACATTTGCAGGTTGTTGGGAAATTGTTACGAATGGCAAATAGCTTCCTCCACCGCCTTCTCCTCCCCCGTCCCACAGAGCATCTCCCTTGGGAGAGACAGGGATATGGGATCTGTGTGGGTGTTGGAGGGGGTGGGGCAGATGCTAGGCATCAAAGGGGCCTGGGGTGACTGTGGAAAATTGTTACATTGTTTCTATTTGCATTTCACACAAAGGATTTTCAGCTCCCAGATTTGAAACAATAGGAACTTCTTAAATTCAGATCCCTACACCTGAATTCACATTCCTCGAGACAGAAATGATTAAAAAAAAATCAGCCTTTTTTCATTACTTGCTCTATCCAAAAACCTGTAAGAAAAACTGCACATTGTTTCTCCAAGGTAAAAGATTTTTTTTTAGCCTGCTAAACTTTTTTTTTAATCAAAAACCAAGTTAACTTACAGTAGACTTACTGTAAGTTAGAAAAAGTAAGAACATACTTTTCTTATTTATTTTTATTTTTATTTTTTTAAATTTTTTTGACATTTATTTATTTTTGAGAGACAGAGACAAGGCACAAGTGGGGGGAGGGGCAGAGAGAGGAGACACAGAATCCGAAGCAGGCTCCAGGCTCTGAGCTGTCAGCACAGAGCCTGACATGGGGCTCGAACCTACAAACCATGAGATCATGAGCTGAGCTGAAGTCAGACGCTCAACCGACTGAGCCACACAGGTGCCCCAAGATTTTATTTTTAAATAATCTCTACACCCAACATGGGACTTGAACTCACAACCCTGAGATGGAGAGTCGCATGCTGCCCTGACTGAGCCAGTTAGGCACCCCTATTTTTAACCACTCCCTTCTTCATACATTTTTGGTTTATTATGTTATGCATTACTCTGCGTTATACATTTTATGTTCATACAACTGTACATTTTGAAAGAATCTGAGAGGACATCTGGTTTACCTTCCTTTTTGCAAGGGAAGCGGAGCTGCAGAGAGAGAGAAGTCACTTCCCAAAGCTCACAGAAAGCCTCTCAGGAATTCTAGTCTTTGTAGCTTTCACCGTCCGGCCAGGATGATTTGCATGACAGGCCTCTTCTATATGCAAGAAAAGACTGCTTGCTTTGCTCCCTCTAGAAAGAATATCTTAAATGTTGGGTGACTACATTATTTTGCGCACTTGCCTCAAAGTTACTCTTGAAATTTTAATGTATTCTCTTGTCAATCAACCAAATGTCCAGACTCCTGTTTTGCTGTATGTCCTGGAGTCTAATGGCCTGAGCACTCCCAGTATGAATTTTGTCCTCTCTTAATGGGCCACAGTGGAGCGAGAATTGAATACTGGCAGAGTAGTGCACACAGTGGAATATGAAAAGGGAAGGAACTGTTCACAGGCTGGGAGATAATCCAAATATCAGATTCTTGTGGGGGTGGAAGAACCAACAAGTACAATATTCGGAGGAAGCTTAGCCACTGGTCATACTCCAGGAGCCAAGTGAACCACATTTTTATTCATTTATTCATACAAAAAAAATATCACTGAGCACCTCTTATTTGAATGCAATCTATTAGATATTCTGGAGAATGCAGAAATACATAGCTCATATATTTTATCCTCAGAATTGAATTAGAAAGCCACACCTGAATTCTAGAAGGCACACTGTCAAAAAAAAAAAAAAAAAAGTTAATGCTAGCGACCAAAGGAGAGGCACAGACAAAGCATGTTGTATAATTCCCACATAGTGAGAGAGCCCATTCAGGCTTTGGCCATTACAAATTGCCACACTAATTACCATTTCTTGTTCACTTACTATGTGTCAAGCACTGTGCTAAACATATTTACATATATTAGCTTATTTAAATTCTTACAATGGACTATATATTTCCCCTGTTAGAGATGAAGGTACTAAACTTTGGTTAGTTTTAAGTAACTAGTCCCAACTTACGGCAGTTATCAAGTGTCAGTGCTGAAAGTCAGCCTCAGGGAATTTAATTAATAGCCAAACTCTGAGCAAGGAAGCCTGCACGGACGGCATGAAGTGAACCAGAGGCTGTTTGTGATTTGAGTAGATGGGGATTGAAGAGAAGGGTCCATCACTGGAGGGAAGAAGAAGGGCCAGAGAACTCAATGATTTAGGGGACTTGTAGTTTATGCCAAAGTCACATCTATTGGGATCATATCATGGATAGGCTGGTTGTGTACTCGAGCACAGTCCAACAGGGCAGTGGTTTGGAATAATTTGGACCGGAAACACAGAATTTGATTACATCCCGTATCAAGACAGACGGCCTATGGAGTCACTCCTCCATTGCTACCTCCACTAGAACAAAAGAAAAGCCTGTTTGAATCATCCTGTTCTTTGTCTTTTACTTCATCATTTTCTCTTCCCTGGGCTGTAGGTATTATTACTGGTCAGACTCTCTCCATGTCAGCAAAATCAGCCTGGAGAGAGACAAAAAAAAAAAAAAAAAAAGACAAAAAAAAATTAGATCTTGCCTTCAGTAAAGATGCTCTTTGCCTGAAAAACAACACAAAACCAATCAGCTTTGCAGTTTTTTTGAAGCAATTCTTGTAGTGTTCAATAGACGACAGAGATGAAATGAATTATACCACTGAAACTAGAGATCATGTCATCTCATGATTGGATCATGTTTTATTCTTTTTCTGTGTGGTTTTAGATATATTTTCTTACTGTGATCCAGTAATTCCTCTTCACAGTTGAGGAATCTGGGCCAAGAGAGTCAAAAATTTTGCCAGGATAATGCTGATGTGAGTGACAGAGCTAAGCAGGACCACAGGTCTAGATTCTGCAGGATCTAACTAGATGGTATATGCCCTTACTCTCAACTTTCTTCCACTTACATTATTGGCTGTCTCTTATTTTAAGGAAAAAATAAATTTTCTTCAAAATGACTACTTTCATTCCTTACAATCAAAATATATATTTGTTAAGTATTTCTTTCTTCTTGCATTAGGGGTTTCTTGAGCATTGGGGTCATGTCTTAACCATCTTCATATTTTTCACAGCCCCTGGCATATACCGGGGTCCTACACAAGGATGCCCTGCTTAAGTGTAACAAAATGTATATGTGTCCCCGAAGTGGAGAGGCGGCATGATGTAGTTAATCACATCAGCGTTAAAAGGTAAACAGACCTGGCTCTGTTTTTTGCTGTTTGTAGAGTTTTGAGCAAGTTACTTCACCTTTCTGATTTTTTAGATTTGTTTTTTTTTTTCCTTTGTAAGATGGAGATACTAATAGAACTTAATCTTATAAGATTCTCTGAGAACTGAAGGAGATTAATACATGTGAAATGCTTAGCACCATTTGTGGTATTAGTAGGTTTCTGGTTCATCGTAGCTGTGAATATCTAACTACCCATGTTTGAGAAGGCAGGAGTGAAAAAGACTTACAGTGCCATCGTTGGTTATTAACAAGTTTGAATATGTAATGCTCCCATTGAATCACACACCTACTCCTCTTGAAAACAGCCATTTGAACTGAGCAAAACAACCAAAAGGTGAGGGTTAATTTATACAGAAGTGTACTGTGTTCATTGAAAACACAGCCTTGAGTCTTCTGTAGTGTGTGAGATAATTTAATAATTGATTCTCCTGTTATTAATGCAGGAGAGATGGTTCTTGTAACTTTTGTCCTTTTCACCAGGGTAGTGCAGCTTCAAGGGGATGATGGTAGGCTGCAATAATAAGCCTGAATTGATGACACCTAATGACTTCTCTCCTTGTGGCTCCAAGTATCGGTTTTGTGTTCAGATCAGTGAGTAGAAAGCTTCACTTCTCTTCAGAATGACATATACATTGCCAGTAATTACTTTCCTAAAATGGAAAAGGAATTAAAATAAAAGGCTGAATGCAGAAGGGGGTGGCAGGTTTTTGGAAAAGTGTATCGGCAATTTGAAGCATGAATAATTAATTTTGTCTTGAGATTAAGTTCAGTCTGTGTTTATGATCTGTTGGAAAAAAAGAAAAAAAAACCTAATGGGTTCTAAATAAATTCAGTATCAATTTAAACTATTAGAGGAAGTTAAATCAAAATAATTAGGATATTAAAGTACTTTGTGCATTTCCAATCACTGCCTTATTGAGGCTCTGGATCTTTTCCAAGGAACAATAATAGCCTGAATATATTAGGATGTTTGCTTCTCTTAGAATGTTACTGTTTGCTCATGTAAAGATGATTGAGAACTTGCAGGAGACAGAAAGCCAGATTGATGTGTTGACATATTCAAGGGAGAAGGTGCTATATAAATGATAAATGATTTTGTACATATGGATTAAAGACAGCATTGTGACAATTTATTGTTAAAATAGTTGAACTTGATTATTCCTTATTTACAGTAATTGCTTAATTTCACACTATGGGGGAGGAGCATTATTTTTGTGGCATTTTCAATTACCATACAATGGGTTGGTAAAAGCAGAGTGAATTCCAGTAGAACCCAGAGCTTCTTTGCTTATTTGCTTAAGGCTATCAATTCTCATTGTCATATAAGTGGAAATGAAGGGATTCTTCCTCTATGTTACTTATTAGGATTTTCCTTCCTTTTACGCCTTCTTGGAGCATAGCAAGCTTGGAAATTAGAACAAATATAAACAAAATTGAGATATATAGTTTTTCCCCTTTCTGAACGAAAAGCTCATTTATCGGTAAATAATTTGGGTGAATTTATTTAGTGATTGTCATGGTGAAATGCCCATCAGCATTCCAGAGCTCTTGAACTGTCTGGATACAATTATTCCGAGGCTTTCAGGAATTGGTCTCTAGGTGATTTCCGTGCAATATTTCAGTGTTTTGTTTGTTTGTTTCTTTTCTCCTAAATATTATTATCTAGCTCATCTACATTTAATGTTATCTTTGGAAAAATATTACTAATTAATCCCTATCATAAATATGATTTGATAACTGAATATCAGAGCTGCCATACAATTACTGTGGCAATATAGCTTGCTTTCTTATTTTTCCAGAGAGAGAAGAAAAGAAAACAGAATTTCAGGGCATCTTGAGTAATTTATTCTGAAACTAAAGCATTGCATTGAGTACTTTGCTTCTTGGAGAATCAGAAAATTTAGTCAGGATTTGTAAAAATATGGATCCTCTGTCCCCAGCAGACATCGTAAAGTATAATTTTTAGTAATCTTACAAATGATCTGGCAGAACAATAAACATTTGAGCTCCAAGGAGCTCAATGAAACTATAAACAAAAATTAAAAGGAACTAAAAATTATTCTTAGTAAAATTATGAAAATATTTGTTGTGTGTCCTAATGAGAATGAATAATGGATACCTAATTCACTATATGTATAGTGAGTTTTCCCTGGTTTGAAATACGCTTCTCAGTTTGTAATGTTAATGGAAATGCATTATTTCTTTGCCTCATTAGAAAGGGGTTGTTATGCTTCCAAAACAGAAGTTTTATATTTTCTAAAATAAGGCTGAGCATCAGCAGTTGGAAAAGTATATCTTTAAAGGCTTTTGTCTCACCTCAGAGGATTCAATTGGAAGAGGCTCTACTATGGATGGGGGCAAGACTTTTTCCTGAGTTAATTTTCCTAATATTTCTAATAGAGAAACCATGTCTGCATTTGTCCTAGGACAATGGTGACTCACTTCTGTCACTCTCTTCCTTAAGAGTCTGTACTTTCGTTCCTCCTATATACAGTAAAGCTAAAATCATCCTTTTTCAGTCTTCCTCAGGAGGTAGATAAATATTGTGTGAGAGAAACTGGAAAGATTGACAAGAGGAAGGTAGGTTAGTATGGTGGACAAGCATTGGGTTTGGAGCCTGGTAGTCCTGTGTTTTCTTGCTGACACCATCACTGACCTTGGGCGAGTGGCTGTATTTTACTGAGCCTCCATTCCCTCATTTGTAAAATAAGTAAACTAATAACACCTACCTCGCAAGTTTCTCATAAGCAACAGAAGTGATTTATGTAAAGCATCTATTACAGTGCCTGGTAAATAATGTGTATTCAATAAACATGGACAAGTAATAGGACAGGCAGTCAAGGTCATAGTTATTGCAATTGTAATATTTACACATCCAGCTCTTGTCATTTTGCTAGGGGTGACCATAAGTCCCTTATTCACAAATTATTATTTTTTAAGTTTTTGAGTGTTTTAAATCCAGTGCCTACACATTCCAGCTAGATAACTTGAACATGTCCCAGATCAGGTATGATTTGAGGAGTGGCAGGTGGTATTCAGGATCCTGGTCAGGGAGGCAGCACACAGCTGTGGAGCCCAGAACACTGGAGAACACCTGTGGTGTCTACACAGGGCAGGGCTATTTGCTTCCAGCTGGTTATTTTCCTTGAGTAAATAAAGGTTTCTTGTTAACCAAGCCTTCCATGATTTCCCAAGAAAACCCAGGAAACTGGAGTTAATGTAAAATACCCTCCTTTACATGTTGGAAGCACACTAAAACATATTGTGTATAATAACAGAAGTTAGGTAACTCACACAGATTTAGCAACAGAACTAAGATTTGGAGGTAGGTATTCTCATGGCAAAGTTTTTGCATTTGACCTGGGGTTTGCAGAATGAATTAAGAAATTCTTAATTATAGAAACCATTGTAGGGCAGGGGTGGGGGCGCCCAGGTGGCTCATTCGGTTAAGTGTCTGATTCTTGGTTTTGGCTCAGGTCATGATCTCACAGTTCCTGAGTTCGAGCCCCACGTTGGGCTCTGTGTAGACAGCACGGAGCCAGCTTGGGATTCTCTGTCTCCCTCTCTCTCTACCCCTCCCCCATGCACGCTCTCTCTCTCTCTCTCAAAATAAATACATAAACACTTAAAAAAGGAAAAAAAAAGTTGTAATGGAGTCTTGAAGGATGAAATTCTATAGGACTTCAATTTTATTTTAGGCATACATCATTCACTAACATTTACTGAACATGTTCAAAATGCAGATCCCTAAATAAGAAACAGTGACAAGAATAAAGATATATAAGTCATGGATTGCTGTCTTCAAGGTTCTTTTAGTTAGTAAGAGGAAGTGTGTGACTAGCAAAGCATCATAATACAGAGATGAGTTCCATAGGATGTTTCTAAAGGTTTTTGGTATTAGAATGGAAGCTTTGACTAGCAGTTAATGGGTAACTTGACAAATATGGTGGCATTTTAACCTACACATCCCCCAAATAGGTTACATTTCTGTAGGCACATATGAAGTACTAGGTGTCTGTGTAAGCAGAGATTTTGTGGCAGAAGAGACTACATTGTAGAAAATGCCAGGACTAGCCCAGTTATTCCAGGTATTCTAGAATTAGGAGGATTCACAGAGGAATAGAAGAAGGTGGAAAGACATCTGAGGACTAAATAGGGATGCTAATGTGTTCTGTTTTCCCCCTGTTGTAATTCTAAGTCCATTCCCTAATCATCACATGAGCGCGCGTGCACACACACACACACAAACACACACACGATTTCACAAAAACAATAACAACACCAAACTAACATGAAGTTTCCAGAAGGGCCAAAATATTTCAAACAAGTGAGCAAGGTCAGTTTTTGAAATGATTTGCTATTAGTGCCCCACAATAGAATTGTGAACAAAGAGCCATAAAGAATCTCCTTTCCTTGCTTCGTTTATAAAATAAAAATCGTAGGAGATAGAGATATTTCAGAATGAGACCACAGAAAGGAAGATATATTTTAGCAAAAGGGAAGGAGATTATGAATGGCCATGGATGTGAGCTGAGAATTACTGGCCCCCTACCTAGACTGAATTATAATTCTGTCCTCTGCCGGAGTAACACACACTTGCTGTAATCTATTGCCAAGCACAATACTGTTAGGCGGTCATAGTGATTCCATGACTTCTTGTAAGTAAGTGTTGGCTCCCAGAATAAAGTGTTCATGTGTAATGAATACCATTATATAAATAAAAGTGGTTCTGTTCCCTTTTCTTATATTAAAAAAAACTTGGGGTGCCTGTGTGGCTCAGTTGGCTGAGTATCCGACTTTGGCTCAGGTCATGATCTCATGGTTTGTGAGTTCGAGCCCCACATCAGGCTCTGTGCTGACAGCTCGGAGCCTGGCGCCTGCTTCGGATTCTGTGTCTCCCTCTCTTTCTGCCCCTCCCCCACTCATGCTCTGTCTCTCTCAAAAATAAACATTAAGGAAAATTTTTAAAAACACTTTATTATTTTAAAAATATAAATGCCATTATAAGTCTAACTGATATGAAACTGTTTTCCAATACACACTACTTAACAGAAATAAACCAAGACTGCAAGGCAAAAGTTCTCCTTATTTTTGTCTCTTCGATCTCCTTGTTAAATCATACCTTCAAGTAAACGTGTTTTAGGTATATAAAATGTTTGCACTGTGCATGGCATAGAAAACTGCTCTGTGCATTTGGCTATGATAATAATATTACTTGTTATTATTTCTATCATTCTCAGCAGAAGATCTCCTCCCAGGCTGGATTGGAAAACCCATACCCTAAATTTATTTTGATCATTAACCTCGCCCGAGATGCTGCTGGATTCATGAGGTCTGACAAGGCAGAGTTTGAACAATATCCTGTGGAAGGCCATTGAGTTTCAGCACCAATCATTGCGAATCTATTTATTTGCTGCCAAAGCCTTTAATTTGCTGTGTTAAATCACAACTGTAAAAATTGTCAACTGAAAATTTCCCCATCAAATATGAAGCCTTAAAACACAAATTACCTTTTCAAGCATGCATTTCATATTCTTCCTTATTTCTTTGCGTACTATGTCATTTTCCTCAGGGGGTGGGAAAAGTGGTTCAAGAGGGACCTGTCTTTGAAGTTATTTTAATCTTTATTCTATCCAGTCCTTTCTGGACTCAATCTGCTTGGTTTTTAAGTTGTGCTTATATCCTCCAGATACCAATTCATGACATCCTTCCAAAGAATTGTTCATTAAAATCTAATTTTTACCTTCTAATTCTGGCTTTTTAGCTAATGAAATCTGCAGTAATTATAAATATCCATCTTGCAAAACCTCAGAATTATTGGCATTTATATATAAAGTCGAGCAATGAAGGAATGATATTAATACTGAAGTTAGCTCTTTCCTTTTCATTTCAATCAAGTGAAGTTAGTACATATATAGTTATGTATATTTAAATAAAAGAATCTCGTTTAGCTTCTTTCAATATTTTTACACTGTCATTAGAACTCTTTTGAATGGTACCCAAGGGAGACCACATCTAATTTAAACTTCATGGCAGAAAAGACATCAGGAAACTTCAGATCCATTATTTAGCTTGATGATCTAAAAAGATTGGGGAAAGGTTTCTGTGATATTAGGCTCTGATCTACCCAAGGTGCCCTGTAGTGATGGCCTTTCGTCATTTTTTAATGAATTATCAAATGAAATTTTATCAAAAAGACAAATCATTTATGAAAAGCTGAAACAATTCCCTAGCTCATAAGTTTAAGCTTTGCATAAGCAGAACAATAAGCTCTGAGTTCCCTCAGCACTAACAATGTAAGAGCAATGGTGTGCATCCTGATGTGATGGGGGTATATCCGCAGAGAGCACAGTGCAGGTCTGTACCCAGTCTGTACAACCCCAAGTAAAGTTCAGGTGATAGATGTGCAAGGTCCACAAAATATGACTTCCATTGAAGTCGACTGGCTGTTAGAGGGGGAAATGGACTTCTTATGGCTTAGTAAAGATAGGACAGACTTTGCCCAAGGATACAGGGTTAGAATTTGGCAGAACTGTGATTCAAATCCAGGGCTGTTGGATGCCAAATGTATATAATGTATCTGAGCTTCCATTTCATTATCTACAAAATGAGAATAATAAAGCCTACTTCAATAGGACTGATCCAAAGGTTAGATAAGACGTTATCCACCATTTATTGAATGCTTTCCATATGCCAGTTTACTGCTTTCATTTAATACCAAGTGTGCCCTGGGGACTAGAAGGGAAAATTAGCTACTGTTCCTCAGTGATTGAATAAAGTCCATTGCCCACTAGAACAAAGCATGAAATGAAGCCCATTGTTCACAAGCAGATAGGCTTCAGTTTCTTTCCCTTAGGCTGGTGTTTCAGACTCATGCAAATATATGCTTCATATATCTTCCTTGGAGATAATTAAATGGGAAATACAAACTTCTGGGCCCCTGTTCTGAACTTCTGCTTTGAAAGGGCAATTGAACTGACATCAGCATCAACATCAAAGGATGCTTTTGATAAAAATAATTTTTATTCTTCCAGCATAAAATAAGAAAAGACTTAACCGGATTAATGCACTTCCCCTTACTTCACACCAGACTTAATTTCAAATACCTTGGCTAAATCTGATAGTTTCCTTTCCTGTCCAATACTTCATGAGGGGTTATACTAGCTAACCTCTTTGAAGTTATACTAGCTAACCTCAGTCTTCGCAGATTGAGAACATATTTCATGTTATTTTGCTTATTTATCCCTATTTTGGCTTTAAGAGAAAAAAATAAATTATTTTCAGGGCTTTCTATACAATTTATCAGATTCACAGGAAGTCAAAGTCTATTATTTTAGGACCACCAAATCATAAGATTTTTGAGTTTCAATGTTACTTATTCAACATTTCTTTATGGAATGTCCACAGCAAGCACTATATTCAGATAGATTGATGATAGATGATAGATAGATACATAGATAGATTCACTTGATATATATTTATTATTAATTACTATGCATTGAGAAATCTGAAGAGTAAACATAGTAAAGAAATAATTTGTTGTTTTTCTTGCCTCCTAAGCTCTTAGAGATGGTCCAATAAGACATGATTAACAGGTAAAACTAAGTTACTAAGGAATAAAACAAAATTATAGATGGAAACGGTGCAACGTATTATTAAAAACAAGAGTTGGGTCACCTGGGTGGCTCAGTCGGTTAAGCACCAACTTCAGGTGCTTGATCTCACGGTTCATGAGTTTGAGCCCCACATCGGTTTCGCTGCTGTCAGTGCAGAGCTCGCTGTAGATCCTCTGTCTCCCTCTTTCTCTACCGCCCCCCAGCCACTCACACTGTCCCTCTCAAAAATAAAACATTGAAAAAAAAACAAACAAGAGTTATCACTTAATAAATGATAGCTATGTGTCAGGCACTGTGCATTTATTATCACATATGAAAATCACGTATGATCATTACCAAAATTCAACAAGGAAGATGCAACTAGTTTCTTTCTAAAGGAAAGAAATAGAGATTATAAATGATCACATGGTTTTTAAGACCACTTGCCAAGTTAGTGGTAGAGGTGGGACAGTGACTATCAAGAGCTCAAGGTCTACCCACTCTTCTAGAAAATCTCTTACACATGGAGAAAGTCAACCCAAAGCCAAGGGGAAATCAGTATGGATGGGATTAGCTGAAAAAAATGTCCATGGATGAGATGTGTATTTTCTCTATACATCAACATGTGTGCCTGTTCTGGGGTACAAGCTCCTATAATGCTATGTCCCTTTGAAAAGCAAGTTACTTAATAATTTATAATGATTTTGAAATGATGCATTTTAAATAATTATTAAGGTCCTTAGAGGTCTATGGATTAGGAATAAGAATTTATTTACTGGATAAAGTAAGAATACATCTTCACTTGGGAGGCATAAAGCTGAGAGGCCATTGAAATCATAAGGTTTAGCCCTTTGTTTTATAATAGAAGAACTGAAATTCAGCAGTGTTTTCAGCTCTGTGTACACATTTTAAGAAGGGAGTTGAAAAACTGGAATGCGTTTAAAAAAACCCAAACACATTCTGGAGAAACATGTTAGTGTTTTTATTTAGTGTATTCTGTGCCTTCACCCATTCCTTCCATACACATCTACTCTGTGACTATGCTTGCCTTGTGCCTGGAACAAAACAAGTGGAGGCTACAGTCTGCTCAGCAGTGAAAAAGCAGAGACCTGAGTCAAAAGACTCGGGTTGCAGTCAGAGCTCTGCAAATTAATAGCCCTGTGACTATGGACAACCAGTTTAACTTCTTAAGTTAACCTTGTGGACCGACAATGTTGGTTGACTTCCCCTAAAGCCATCTTCCTCCTTCTTTCCCTGATAACAGAGGACTGATTTGGCTTCTGTGTCAAACTGGGTAATGTGCTTGGTGGGAAGGGGAACTCGTTGTGTGGCTCTAGAGGACGAATCATTTTTATGCCATTCATGATAATCCCACCATTTTCAGTCAGTCAGTGTCAGGGAGGGCATGTGACTCACTGCTGCCCAACAAGAAATAGGGGCATGTTGGCTAAGTGAATTCTGGGAAATATTTTACATCCCATGAAAACAGAAAGCTTCAAGAAAAGAATCGCTTGATTCTTATTCTCTCTCTGCTAAAGGCTATAGGAAGTCATTATGTCACTCTGTCTGGTTGGTTTTCCTGTTCTTTCCATCCCTACCTGCCTGTCCAACTCCTATGTGTGGTCATTGCCTCTACTATAGCAAACAATATTGCTGTAGCCATCCTGTGAACATGAACAGAGATATTGCTAATATGGGACAGAGATATTGCTAACTAATATGGAAGCCTAGAAAGTCAAAAGCCCCAAACTATCTATCTTACCTTGCTTTATTATTCTTAATAGTTATCACTATATGTTCTAATTTGCATGTGTGTGCTTATGTGTGTTTGTGTGTGTTCATACAAACACATCTCTCATCTGCAAATCTATCTATCCATCAGTCATCTATCTACCTGCTTACCTGTCTACTATTTCCACTTGTCTCTTACTTCCAACCCAAATAGAGCTAGAATAATAGTTTAAGAGGATAACAATTATTGTGTTTACTGCTGAATCCCCAGGGGGATAAATGAATGAATGACTGTTTGACAACATTGTTGAGATGCTATACCTGTCACTAGATTTCTTAGAAACCCTTAGTATTTAAATGACTTTTAACAGGGTGCCTGGTTGGCTCAGCCAGTTAAGCCTCTGACTCTTGATTTTGGCCCAGGTCATGGTCTCACTGTGGGTTTGAGCCCCATGTCAGGCTCTGTGTGACAGAGTGGAACCTGCTTGGGATTCTCTCTCCCTCTCTCTTTGCCCCTCACTTGCTTGTGCTCTCTCTCTCTCAAAATAAATAAATAAACATTTAAAAATAAATAAATAAATAAATGGTTTTTACCCAGGTGGTCAGTTATTTACCAATGAATATAGTGTAATTTATATGCTATATAACCCAGAATATTCTAAAGCTATAAAATGTTTTATCAAATGGTCTCTTGTCAATTTTTTTAGAAAGCTTTAATAGTTTGTACAGTTGAATATCCTTCTATACTTTTATTCTCCTACTTTTATTCTCTTTGTATGAATTATCTGCTTATTCCCTTTGAATAAGTCAAAAAAATTTTTAAAAGAGAACATATTGAAGAATAATGTCAAAAAATTATTTTTTTCATTTGCTAATCTTTTTTTCTATAAATTGAGGTAAGCCCAGGGAGAAAGGAAAAATCAACTAATAAGAATCCCTATGTTAGGCTGTGTGAAGAACACACAAACATAATGCAATCCAACATTGTTTTTGTCCTCAAGTTGCATGTCCTGAAAACCATACTGAATGCATGTACAACATCAAAAACAACAGGGCAATAAATATACAATGTGTTCTCAAATATGTGAAAGATATTTAAGGATTGTAAATGTACTCTTGTAGCCATCTGTATATATTCAGATTTGTGCTTATCTCTCTACGTTGTAATTATTTTTTTTTATTTTTTTTAACGTTTATTTATTTTTGAGACAGAGAGAAACAGAGCATGAACAGGGGAGGGGCGGAGAGAGAGGGAGACACAGAATCTGAAACAATCTCCAGGCTCTGAGCTGTCAGCACAGAGACGGATGTGGGGCTCGAACCCACGGACCGTGAGATCATGACCCGAGCCGAAGTCGGACACTCAACCGACCAAGCCACCCAGGCGCCCCTCTACGTTGTAATTATTTATTTACACATTCATCTTTCCCACTAGAATATAAGAATTTCAAAACTTGGACCTGAATTATACTAGTATATGCATTGTTGGCAGCTGGTAACTTTGCATCTCAGCACGTAGTAAATGAGCAGTGAATGATTGAAAGATCAATGAGATATCAATGAGTTTGAAAAGACTTCACAGAAGTCCTCTAACTATTGAAGACTGATTAGCATTTGAAAGGACAGAAAGGAGCGGAGTATTTGTAGCAATGGAGAACTTGATGATGCAAATCACAGAGGTAGGAATAGTTGGTGAATGGCCACAGATCAGTAAGGCCAGAGCACTAGGACAAGGAAAGGGTAATTCACAGGAAAGAGATGGATAGAAAATGGGGTTCAATAAGGCACAAATCATGGAAATCTTTAAAAGTCAGTATAAAAAATTATAATTCACAGGTACTGCAATAGGGAATGAAGAGCTTTGGTCAGAGGAGTGAGACAGAAGAGGCAATGACCAAGAATGGGAGTTGGATAGACATGTAGGGGCATACTGAACAGGAAAACCAACCAGACAGATCCCATGTGACTGGTGCCAGCAACCAGGCAGTGACATAATGACTTCTGGTATTCTGGCAGTACCATCTATGGTCCATCTTACAAACGTTCTTTAGTCTAATGAAAGTAGGTATTTGCAACTCTGTTGCACTCTCAAATTTGAAGGATTTCTTCATTCGTTTATTCAATACATATTTTTTAAAAATCTGTCACGTGTCAGGGAATATGCAAATGTTTATAAACTGGTTAAAGATATGGAGCTGAAACACCGTGCCTCAAAATGTTCAGTTTAAATCCCTAAATAATTTTATCTATGAAGTTTTTGAACAAAAGATGCTTCCTTTTGTAATGCCTTGGGTTGATGTCTTTTATACCACAACCCACAACTCAGTTGTGTTATACTGTCATGGTGCAATTTTTAGGGTTCTGTCTGATGACATTGTGGACATGAACATTTGTTGAAGCATTAATAAATGAAAGCAATATCGTCCCAGACATTCAGTTTTCTGAGAAAATGACAAACCTTGACTTTTAATAGCATATTAAAAACCACAGAAATGGGACGGAGCAGAGAGCCTTAAAAAAATGCATCATTTTGCTATTGCCATTGGTTTCACTGTGCTAATGACATGAAATTATGCCCCAAGGGTCAGTATTCATCATTGTGTTGATTTCTTCCGGAGGAGGTAGACTGCTGTAGTATGTATTAAAAAGAAAAAAAAAAAAAAAATCAAGGGGGAAAAAAGTAAGCCCAGATCATCAGCACGCAACAAAGAGAAGAAAAAAATATATGCGACTATCTAGATACTGTGTTGGTTTCATGACCCATGCTTCTAGGGATGCCATTGCCTATATTTGCAAATATAGACATGACAGGAAAAGCTGACGTCTAAGTAATTCTTGCAAAATGGTTTATTCAAGGAATGAGTCAGTGAGTACAATTGATAGGGAAAAATCTGTTACAAGATGGCTAGCAGGACCGACAGGGTAATTCCAGTCCCCAAAGGAAGACTCCCCTTCCGGGTTCTTCTTCCCACCCCGCTCCCCGCATGCGCCAAATGACTACTAATACGGAATGCGGAAGTGACGGACTATAAATTGTTCCCTCTGCTTATACCTGGGCTCAGACCTCTGGAGAGTGATCTCCTCTGACCTGCCAGTGTGAAATAATCTTGCCTTCCAAGATCTCCGAGTGCCGCTTGGCTCTTCTGCCTGGTGATCCAGACCAGGTTCCGTAACATTTGGTTTCCTGACCGGGAAACCATGCTGGCCCATTATTGCCACCGGTTTGGGAAAACGGCGAGGCGGTGACGGAACGAGGAATCGCAACGGAGAAGGCGCGCCCTGCCTGAATTTCGGCAGTCTCCCTCTCGGTGGCCTCAGGCCGGCCCCAGTCTGTCTGCCGTTCCCACTGGACTGGAGGAGACTTGGCCGTGGAGCATCTGGACCCGACGTCGGATACAGGTAAGGCCTGGGGCCCCCGTTCAGTCTGGCCCATCCATAGGGGCGGAAGGGAGACCTGATCACTCCCTGGAGCCTTGAGAGGTCTCACAGGTAGAAATTCCGTGGGAGGGAGTGTCATAACCTCTGGTGTGTATGTGAGTGAATATGCGACTGGGTCTGGCTTGCCTGCCGGGTTCGATTCTGTGGCTCCATGGGCGGGCACCCTTAAGGTCCCCAGAAGCCCATGGAGTCTGAGTGGGCCTGTCTGTGATTCTGTGGTGAATGGCATACAGTCTATGGCGGCATCGGAATAGTTTCCGGTGGTAAGTCACAAAGCTGAGACCGCTATGGCTAAGTGTCATCTAGGTTCCTTTGGGACACGAACAGACGGGCATCTGACTGGTCTCCTCATTAGAGGGGTCACCCCTACCCGTCTGTCTGTCCTTTTGACTCCATCCCACAGAACATTGCAGGGTCAGGACAGAGCAAAGAAGGGGTTTTGGGGAGACTATGGAATTAAGATGACACCCGGCAAGTAAGGACCCTGTGCGAGTTGGAATGGCCTACTTTTGGTGTAGGATGGCCTTCGGAGGGAACCTTAGGTGTCCCAATGGTGCACCGCATCTGGCATGTTGTTGACAGAGACCCAGGTTATCCTGATCAGTTCCCTTATATCGACTCCTGGTTAGAGATTGCACAAACCCTTCCCCCTTGGGTGCGAGTTACCTGCAACAAACAGGGACACACTAGTGTCTTAGTGGCCTCGACAAAGTGGCCCAAGGAAGATCAACAGAAGTCCTGACCTCCACAAATTCTTGCTGGTGATCCAGAGGAAGAACCAATCTTACCCCGCTATATGAACCCCCCGGTATCCCAATACTCCGCCACCTTCAGTCTCCCCACCACCTCCGGGCTCAGCAGATCCTCTCTCCCCCCCAGATCAGTGGCCAAATTCTGCCCTCGGCCTGATTCAGGCATCCTCCAGATGCTGGTCCACACCTGCTGGTACCAAGAGGCTGTCCTCCAGGGCATCTGAGCAGGGGCTAAGAAGCCCATGAATATGCCCTGCAGCAAGGGGAATCCCGGGGATTATTTTGAGGGTCTCTGCAAGGCTTATACCCTGTCTGATCCGAGGCAGAAGAGAGACACAAAAGGACAGGGAAGGTCCAGCCGTCAAATGTGGGGGGGCCCCAAACCTCTTTAGCAAGGGATCTCCTACTACAAGGAGAAAGGACATTAAAAGAATAAATATTCCAACTGGGGAAAGTCCCAGAAACCCAGCTGATATGCACAAGAACCCTGCAAAAAAGACCTCATAGGCCTAGCAGGAATAGATTCATATTGAGGGGGATCAGGCTCACTACTTCTTGGCCCCCATGAACCCATGTCAAAATAAAAGTAGGGGGCCAAACTATGACTTTTATGTGAATTTGAGGGCCACACGGTACTGCATGAATTCCTCTACCTACCTGAGTGCCCTATCCCTCTCCTCAGCCAGGATATATTCTCAAAACTGGGGGCCCAAATAACCTTTGAGCCAATGGGACACACCAGCCTCCAATTGGACCCAAAGGGAGGCTATTCTGCACCCAAGCCCAACCAAGCGGCCGCCCGAATTCAGGACTGCCTTTCCCACTGTATGGGCCAAGGACAACCCTCCCCGCCCCCACCGGACTTGCCCACAACCAGGCCCCAGTCATTGTAGAGTTAATCCCAGGGGCTCAACCTCAGAGACAGTGGCAATACCCCCTCCCACAAGAGACAAGGGCAGGCATCCAAGAACACCTGACCAGACTCAAAGAAGCAGGCATTCTGGTTGAGTCCCAATCACCCTGGAACACCCTGCTTTTGCAAGTAAAGAAGCCGGTAGGAAAGTACCGACCAGTTCAAGCTCCTTGCACCTGGTGGTCCCGAACCTGTACACCCTCCTCACCCAGATCCCAGGCTCTTCCAGATGGTTCACCTGCCTAGACTTAAAGGATGCCTTCTTCTGCCTTCTCTTGGCACCCCCCTCCCCCCACGGATCCAACCTTTGTTTGCCTTTGAATGGACTGAACCAGACACAGGGCATCAGATGCAACTGAGTTGGACGTGCCTCCCACAGGGGTTTAAAAACTCACCTCACCCTTTTTGGGGAGGCACTGGCTGGAGACTGCTGGCTTTCCAAGGGAGGCCACACATTGCACCCTTCTCCAGTATGTGCATGACCTCCTCCTTGCCAGCAATACCTGAGAGAATTGTACAGAGGGCAGAAGGGCCCTCCACCAACTCCTGTCAGACTCAGAGTATCGGGTCTCATGAAAAAAGGCACAGATCTGCCAAGAGCAAGTCCGATACTTAGGCTCCCTCCTTACCCAAGGAAAATGAGCACTAGGGCCAGAGACCTCCCTACCCCAGCGCCAAACTAAGAAGGGGCTACGAAAATTCCTAGGGGCTGCGGGATTCTGCCGAATCCGGATTCCCAGATTCTCAGCACTGGCAATACCCCTCTATAATCTCTTGGTAGGGCTGGATCGAGAACCCCCAGTCTGGAAAGAGGAGGCTGAAGCCATATTCCTAGAGATAAAGTCCGCCTTGGGGCAGACACCAGCCCTTGGCCTGCCAAATATAAAAAGCCTTTTAATCTCTTTGTGCATGAGAAGGTAAAGGTCATCCTCAGGGTTCTCACACAGACCGTTGGCCCTTGGCCATGGCAACAGCATACCTGTTGTAGAGGCTGGACCCGATGGTGGCAGGATGGCCACTGTGCCTTAGGGCACTAGCTAGCAGCCACAGTTCTGCTCATTAAGGAGGCAGATAAACTCACCCTGACAAGAACTAAATGTCAAGGTTCCTCATGCTGTTGTGTCTCTCATGCCTCTCTAACTCTCGGCTAACACAATACCAGGAATCCTCTGTGAGAATCAACGGGTCACTCTTAAAACAGTATGGACACTGAACCCTGCAACTTTCCTACCTTCTGAAGGACATCAGATCATGACTGCTCTGCGGTGATAGATAAGGTATTCACAAGCTGCCCAGATATGCTTGACCAGGCCCGACAGAACCCAGACCTTACTTTGTTCAGTGATGGTAGCAGTTTCATCACAGAGGGCATTCAAGTGACGGTATGCAGTGACATGTCTTAATCCGAGCACTCAGCTCTAGTAAAGACAAGCTCATCAACAACTCCCGGTACGCCTTTGCTACCATACACATACGTGGGGCAATCCACAAAGAGAGGGGCCTCTTCACCGCGGTAGAGACCAACAGAAACAAGGAGAAAATACTAATGCTCCTTGAGGCCTTCTGGCGTCCAAAAGAAGTTACAGTTCTACGCTGCAAAGGACACCAGGAGCGGGACGACCCTACAGCATGAGGAAATTGTCTAGCAGACAAAGCAGCCAAGATAGCAGCTAATAAGGAGGTAGACATAGCTCCCTCCCTTATCTGCACTGAGACCCCCACCAGGAGTTCAAAGAAGAAATTGTCCCCTGTCCCCGGTTCTGCTTGCCAGCCACAATCCACAGGAATAACAGGCCTATGTTCCTGGCTGACATTATACAAACCAGCCTCAAAGCTCAGGGAAAGTAGAGCAGATGAATTGCATACTCAAAGGAACCTTAGCCAAGTTATGTCAGGAAACAGACCTCCCATGGCCGGACCTGTTGCCCCTGGCCCTCCTGCATGTCTGTTACACATCAGGAACTCAAGGTTTCTCCCATTTTAAACTAATATATGGGAGGCTCCCTCCATGTCTAGGGAGCCTCCCAGGGAAACTGCACCAAATAGGGGATAAGGGAATAAGAGAACACAACGATATACCATTGAGAGGGCCCCAATCTCTTTAGGATCCCCTGTATGCCCCTTCTCACCAGGGGACTCGGTCTAGGTCAAAGACTGGAAAAAAGACCCTCTCAAACCCGGTGGACTGGGCCTCATACTGTTATTCCGACCACCCCTACTGCCCTCAAGGTCACAAGTATCACTCCATGGGTCCACCACTCCAGAGTCAAGAGGGCCAATCCTGAGGAGCCCCAGAATTGAAAGACTGCCCAAATCCAATCTCAGCCCTGCTCCAGCCACACGCTGGAAGCTGGCTGGTCTACCCATGGCAGAAGCTTGAGGAATCACTGGTCCGATGAAATGAATAGACTGTCCTTACTCCTTGCCATCGGATTGGCAGAGGTTGCCCCAGAAAGCTGGGGAAACAGCGAGAGGTTCCTGCTCGCACTCACCTTCCTCTTATGGATAGGATGTTTTGTTAGTATTGCCTCTGATCTGGGCCCCATTTGTAAGAACAGGGTGTCTTCAGTGGAAGAATCTGAGGGGTTGAAAAGCTTAAATGTGGTGTAAACCTCTATTGGTCTGCTGGTTTGCCTGCCAGTAAGAAGGTTACTAATGCCATTTTGGGAAAGTGTTTTCACTGATGTATGTGCCTCAAGCTTCAGGAGAAAGAGATTAAATCATTCTCAAGATAAAAGTTGGTGCTTAGATTAACCTTCAGCCTTAAGGCCCAGGCTAAATGAGGGGTGTTGCTACCTGTCCTCCCAGGGGCAGGGATAGCCACGGGGATAGGGACTGGCATAAGGGGCATAGGCTCTTCTGTGGGACTAACGAGTGGCCGACTCCCTAGTGTCCCTACAGAGTCAAATACGTTCCCTGGCAGGAGTTGCCCTCCAAAACAGACAGGCACTTTTGTTGCCAGGAAAGGGGACACCAACATCTTCCTTGGAGAACAATGCTGTTACTTTGTAAAGTAGTCAGGAATGGTCACAACCAAAGTCAGGGAACTAAGGGAAAGGACGAGCCCATAAAAAATGAAGATGATGCCCTCTAATACAGCCTAGATCTGTCTAAAGGGACATCAAAGAGGGGAATGATAGGGGAAAATCTGTTATAAGATGGCCAACAGGACTGATAGGAAAATTCCAGCCCCCAACCAAAGACTCCCCTTCCAGGCTTTTCTTCCCACTCCGCTCGCTGCTCTAATGCGAATGCAGAAGTAACAGACTATAAACTGTTCCCTCTGCTTACGGGATTCAGACCTCTGGAGAGTGATCTCTTCTGAGCCCACCAAAGTAAAATAAACTTCCTGCCTTCCAAGAGCTCCAAGTGCTGCTTGGTTCTTCTGCCAGGTGGTCCAGACCAGGTTCTGTAACACAAGGAGTATTATACTTAGGGAAACTACAGTATTCTAGTGGGAACATAGGAAATTAACAAGATTATCCCAGTTAAGAGTAAACAAAAGATCACAATAACAGTAGTAGAATTTTGTTGTGGTTATTGTTGGTTGTGTTCACCTGTAAGAACTCCATTTTCCTCTAATTCTTCCTGATTTGGTAAGGTCAAAAGTGAATTATTTTTGCTATAATTTGTGCCTTTTCTATTATTTTTTCCTGCACTGTTCATATATGATAAAATCAGAGGGATAAAAGTTACAAACATGTAGTTCAACCCAAATAGTTATCATACTCTCCAGGGGACATCTTATATGCCATTTTTGTTTCTGTTTGTTTGTTTCTGCTCTATTCCATTGTCTTCTGTTGAGGCTATGGATATTCTATGTTATTTCCTTCCTTCTCTGGTCTATATCTTTGCTCACACAAACTTTCATATTTCATATTCACATACATAAGACCTAGAGAGATGGTAGTTCATTCCCCTACTTTTGATTTATTCTGTTTCCCAGGTACAAAGTAGAACTACTTCATTTCCACTATGTTTTTACAGAGTTCACTAAGACAGTTCTTTTATTTTACTGATTTAAAAAAAAAAATTAGCCAATCTACTCAACTGTCAGACATAAATTCATGAAGATTGGATTATAAATGATCAATACTCTTCTCTCCTCAAGACCACTCTTGCTCTTTGGCATTAATTTATCGTTCTTGGACCAATTTAGTACTGCTCAACTCTCTTTTCTCTTGAGATAAGATATTTCTCAGAAGGTTACTGGGTCCATTATATAAACAGTCTTCTGGAGGGCCTGCCTCACCCATCTTCAGACGTGATCAGATAAATCTAAAACATTGAGAGAATATAATTTAGCTTCCTGCTTGGAAACATCCACTCTAATATATATGTGCACTGTTATTAGTTTGTGTATTTTACATTCAATATATTTTTCCATTGTTTACAAGTATCCACATGTAAAAAAAAACACAAATAAAAATTCAATTGTCATATCATCACAGAGACTCTGAATAACATTTTTTCATATATAAGGCATTTATATAGCTAATTATGAACAGAATGAGGATCTGTTTTGTTTTAATGTTTATTTTGAGAGAGTGCAAATGCACATAAGCAGATTAGGAGCAGAGAGGGAAAGCGAAAATCCCAAGCAGGCTCCACTTGTCAGTGCAGAGCCCAACCAATGCAGGGCTCTATCCCACCAATCATGAGATCATGATGTGAGCCCGAGATCAAGAGTCAGCCGCTTAACCTATTGAGCCACCCGGGGGACCCCAAGGATCTGTTTTGGATCATTGTTACTTTCAATTTTAATATTTTAACAATTTAAACATTTAATGGTTGGATGTTTTATGACTTGAGTCCAGTTATCTTTGTATATCCCTCCGTTGAGGTATTATGGTTAATATCTTTTTACCTAAACAGGCAATAGGGAGAACACAGAGTGATATAAGCAAAGACATCCCATTGTTGGTACTTGAGCCTGGACTATGAAAGAATTTTATATCTATGATACCCTGACACAATATTCAAACGCAAAAGTAGGTGTATGAGCCATTGTATGATAGGTCAAACCCTGATCTGTACAATGGACAGAATTATTTGCTTTGGCATCACATAGTTGCAATGTTCATATTAAAATAGCTCACATATTCTTGAATACCCATTTGCAATTCAATAATTATGGAAACTTTGTATTCCTTTAAAATTATTTTCATTTAAAAATTGAGAGCTAGGTTGAAGGTACAACTTGTTAGATTCTGTAACTAGCACTCAGTGACCCACAGTGTAGGTCTGATTTATTATGCAAATACAGAGGCAGAATAATATATTCTGTTTAATCATGCAGAATTTTTTTTTTTTGTTTGATGGAGTGTCCAGGCACACAAATGAATATTCTATGAATCCAAAATCTACTTCAGAAAGGAAGGTATTTATAGGGGGTTGTAAGAGCAAGGTGCCAGAGCTGTGATTTACAGAATATGCCTGGTCGATTTGAGAAAAACAGTTTGTCTTTAAACAACTGAATTTTATAATGAGAAAATTACCAAAAGCTTTTAGCTACTCAGGTTATTTAAGTGAAAGATGAATTTGTCCATTATGAGCTATAAAACCCATTGATTACTTGACTTGATTACTTAAATCTTGTGGCCTGAGAATCTTGTCTGACTGATATATCCCCCCTTCACCCAGAATGTATTATTGAAGAATGATTTTATGATACTGCAGCATTTCAGGTAAGCACTGTTCTCTCAGAAAACATGAGGAGATAATTCACATGGGTAAACGATAATATATTTAGAGGCCAGCAGCATTTGTTGGCAGCCGTTAACCATTTCCACGCCAGTGCCAAAACTCACATCTCAAGTCTAAAACCTGAACTCAGCAGGAGAACCATGAATAATTTGGTTTTTAGCATTTTTCTCAGGGTTCAAATACCTTTCAGCAAAATTATATATATATTTTTTTGCATGAGAACTGATACATATATCGGAGCAGAATAATTGGGAAAATGTTGACTATATGAATGAATGAATATATGTGGAGATTAGGTTCATGTGGGTTGCCTTGCAGAAGTGAGAATATTGTAAAATTTCTTTATTCTTGATGCTAACCTTGACGGTAGGTACTATTATTCCTATTTTACAGACAAGAAATCTTCAGAGAAGCTATATAACTTTTCCAAAGACATTCAGCTGAGAAACAGCAGCATTAGTATTTCAAAACAGATTTTTCTACCTTTTTGTGTGCTCTTAGAGGAGGACCATTGGTGATTTCAGACTTGATTTTTAAAAACCATAAGGAGAATGTCATGATAAAAGTTATAGAAGGAAACATATGTAAAAGGAAACAACCACCAGAAATTTAAAAAATTGCAGTAATATATTGTTAACATGCCAACAAACTGTGGGCCTACCTAATTTGATGGCTGTCTTCTAGTTCATTTCAAAAATCAGATTAACGTTTATGAGTCAGTTAGTAAAGATTACAATGTTTGTTGCAATTATCCACACTGAGCTGACTTCTTCGAGATTCCCTGCTCTCTCCACAATCCATGAGAGACTGATGAATCCTCTCAAGAAGAAAATTTTAGAGCTTATTAAAAAAAAAAAAAGAACATAAAAGATACAATTTGCACTCAAACTGACAGATTTTAAAGTTGCATGATTTGTAATGTTTGAAGGAAGCCAAGGCCAAGATTAACTCATGATGTTCTTAAAATTATGATGGCCATCTGCCTTCCAGTATGTTAATGTAGAACCAATCTCAGAGAAGTGCTCCTCATTACTGAAATAATAATAATGTAGAGTGTTGTGCAAATTGCATTTATTTGATTGCTGCATCATTAAGAGTCTTTGATGCTTCAGGGCCATCTCTACAAAAATGTTCAGCAGTAATTTGAAACAATTCTGGGTATTTACTACATTCAGTCTTGTTCATATTTATTATTTATTTACTTTTTAATTTTTAGGTAATTCTCCCAGAAGACGGTTGAATAGAGAAATAATTTTTGCTTTTAAAAGTTTATTAAATGGGGGGCACCTGGGTGGCTGAGTCAGTTGAGTGTCCAGCTTCGGCTCAGGTCATGATCTCACAGTTTGTGGGTTTGAGCCCCCCGTTGGGCTCTGTGCTGACAGCTTAGAGCCTGAAGCCTGCTTTGAATTCTGTGTCTCCCTCTCTCTCTGCTCCTCCCCTGCTCATGCTGTCTCTCTCTCTCTCCTTCAAAAAGAAATACAAACATTAAAATTAAAAAAAAAATAATAAAAGTTTATTAAATGATAGTACCCTATTTCTACTTGAGGTTGTAATTTTTTTTCCTTTCTGTCTTTATCCTTAGTTGCCATGAGGATGAGAGCTGCTTTGTTCTATCTGATGGCTACTTTTCTGGTTCTGTGATTTGGGGAAGAAGGGGAACAGATTTCACAAAATCCCCTTCATGTCCTTACTTAGAATGAGGCAAAGAAGAAAAGGTACGAGAAATAGAACTCCTGTTGATGGTTCCCCAAATAGCTTTTGCCCTTGCCTTTCTTCTCTGTAGCTGTGTTATCATCAGCATTTCCTTCTTTCCACAGTACCACATGTACCGTCCTGGGGCAGCACAGTCGTGGGGCAACAAAGGCACAAAATGGGGCCTGTAGAGGATCCAATGGTTGGCCAAGGTAATGTACCACTAAACTTCATAGTTTATTTATTTATTTTGAAAAAGAGTGAGAGTGCGAGTGGGGGAGGGGCAGAGAGAAAGGGAGAGAGAGTGAGGATCCCAACAGGCTCCTCACTGTGAGCGTGGGGGCTCAAACTCATTAACCACAGATCATGAGCTGGAAGCAAGAGCCTGATGCTTAACCCACTGAACCATCCAGGCTCCCCTGTACCACTAAACTAGCCAATAGAATATGATCCCTCTGAAAGTAGAGACCACAGGTGTTTTGCATTAGTATCTCCAGTGCTCTAGCACATAGTAGGAGTCAAAAATTTTTATTTAGAGAATGAAACTGACAATCTCACTTTCTTCCCCTCTCTACACCTAAGTGTATTCTTACCAGCAATTTGTGATTCCTTATGCTTATTTAAAGGACTGAAAAATCTTCTTAGGAGGAATAACCAGTCTGCTTGGTAGAGTTTGTTGGAGAAGGAACACCAACGTTTGGGACAATGGGTGTTGTCAAAAATAAATAAATGCTGGGCATCTGGGGGGCTCAGTCGGTTAAGTGTCTGACTCTTAATCTCCACTCAGGTCATAATCTAACAGTTCATGGGATCAATCCCCGCATCAGTCTCTGCACTGATGGCATTGAGCCTGCTTGGGATTCTCTCTTTCCCTTTCTCTCCGCCCCTCCCCCTGCTAGTGTGCTCTCTGTTGCTTGCTCTAGCTCTCAAAATAAATAAATAAACATTAAAAAAAGAAAGAAACAAATTTGTTGGAGGTGTGTTGGAAGGATGGACAGAGAGAGGAATAAATTGCAGTAGATCCTTAGCAGATGAATGAACACAGTAAGAAGGGATAGCCAGAAGGGTTCAAAAGTGATCTGAAACAAATACCTATTTCAGTGACCTCATCCGGTTAATATGACGAGCCTGTGCTCCGAATCATAGGAAGAATAGTTATAAATACGTCAAAGAGTATTGTTGTGAGTTTGAAGCTACTAGTTCATCACATGCCTTTCCCCTCCACGTTCTGAATCAGTGAACCAGCTTTATTTCTGCCTATTTTGATTAAAAAACCTAGAAGGACGGGGCACCCGGGTGGCTCAATTGGTTGAGCATCTGACTTCAGTTCAGGTCACAGTCTCTCAGTTTGTGAGTCTGAGCCCCACGTCGGGCTCTGTGCTGACAGCTCGGCGCCTGGAGCCTGGTTCAGATTCTGTGTCTCCCTCTCTCTCTCTCTCTCTCTCTGCCCCTCTGCTTCTTGTGCTCTCTGTCTTCCTCTCAAAAATAAATAAACATTAAAACAACAACAACAACATAGCAGAAACATGAATTTAGGTTTCCTAACAGATCCTTTCTCCTCTCTAAACGTAAAAAGCAGGTGGGATGGCAGGCTGCATTTGCAGAGCACACACTCACCTGGCTGGATATATGGAAGGTGACAGACAACCCCCCACCTTATCAAGCGTAGAAAGGGCAAGATCCTGAGATCCAAGCAGCACAGTCAGCATTTACCATATTAGCCCTGCCTGAGAGAGAAGTAAGGACAATTGACAGTAGTAACTTCAGTGGTCTCACCAATCAAATAAATGATCCCTCTGCCAACAGGGAGAGAGGGAAGAGGGGTAGATTCTTTTTCCCCATTCTCTCTGAGTATTAGAAGTTCCTTGTATACAGGTTGGCAAGAGTGAAGGGGAAGGAAATGATTTCTATAAATATTATCGTCTCCGTTATCATCCCTTCTCTTTCAGTGGCAAAGGATTCAACTCTCTGTGAGGATCTTAGGGGCACAGGCTCAGTGACGGCAAGACGGCAGATAATTTCACAGTGAGTAGCGCCTAGTGGGAGCTTTGGACACGGTTTCTCTCTGGCTACCGGAACTCATTCTAATGACACTGGATAGTAAATTCTGGACCCTGGTTGTGTCATACTCTGAATATCCTTCCTACTAATTTACATCTGTAGGAGCTCCTCAAACTCTGTAGGAAGTATTGCATGAAAGCATCTTTTATGAGATGGGTGAGTATGAAAACTCTAGAGAAATTCTCTTCACACACTGATTCCTCTTTGGATCTCTTTTTGTAGTTCACAATAACAGCAACATTTCTATTAAATTAGAAGGGCACAAGCTACAGAATTTAATCTTAGTAGTGCTTAGGTTGTCCTCTCTCTCACTCTCTCCTCTCTCTCTCTCTCTCCCTCTCTCTCTCTCTCTCTCTCTCACACACACACACACACACACGCCCACACACGCCCACACACGCCCACACACACACACACACACACACACACACCACACATACAGCCAAAAAATTGTGATTGAATGATTTATAAGCCTTTCTACATAAATGTGAACTGGAGGTTACATGCGTGTGTGGAGGGGGGCTATTCTTTATAAAGAATTATTCTTTATTATGAGATACAGATGACAGCAGCAGCTACAATTATAAGCCGATTAGGTAGATAATTGACAACACAAGCGTACTGTGGTTGTGTTCCTTTTGTTTCAATTGTGTTTAATACAAGTGGCATTCTGTACTGTTCACAGAGTGAGGCTTCTAATCAAGGCACAAATGATCTTCTAATTAACTGCCTTTTGTCTGATCCTCCGGAATAAAATGTAGTTTTGTTTAGGGAAATCAAGTAGGTGTCAGACTCATCCCAGACTTTATTACGGGGCTCCTCTCTTTGCTTTCCAGTGGCTTTATCATCAGAGCCACAAAATTAGTGCTTATACACTGTGAGTGCCATGCAATCACTGAGTAAATCATACCAGTATCTTTACCAACCAGGCATATTACAAAATTCTGGATTGTGACTTGGTCGTATTTTCCAATTTTGTCTCCAGTGGTTTTGATTGTTATCACAATCAGCTTGTAAAATCATTTCCTAGTCATTGATTCTTATGCATGGCTGCACATTAGAATCACCTGAGAGGTTTTTAAAAACCATAAATGCCCACATTTCCACCCCAGAGTAATGTAATGAGTCTCTAGAGGTAGGAGGACCCCTTGGCAGGTGATTCTAATATGCACCAGAGTTGTGAATCACTGACGGAGACCAAAGGTCAGCTTTCTCATTTTTTTTTTTTCTGTAAAGCCCAGATGGGAAGTATTTTAGGCCCTTTCACAACCACCCAATTCTGTAATAACTAAGTAACCGCCATCCAGCAGCCATAAACAATATGTAAACAAAGGGGTATGGCTGCATCCTGGTAAAACTCTATATGCAACTGTGAAATTGTGATTTATAATAAGAAATATTTGGACTTTGTCCTCATTTCTGTCCCAGAGCTCCTGAAACTTTTGGAATTTTCTAAATGATGAGGGTGTTTTTTGTTATATAAATGAAGTGACTTTCTGAATGTACTTAAGGATGCCAGACATCTGGGGAGAAGTCAGGGCCTGGAGGTTGAATCAGTCGCCAATGGCCTACATTTAATCACTTGTGCCTATGTAATGAAGCCTCCATAAAATCCCAAAGGGATGGGGTTTGGAGAGCTTCTGGATTCATGAAAATGAGATCTGGGGGGTGCCACGCTTGGACCCCTGGAAGCTCTGTGCCTTTTCTCCACATATAGCCTGAGGCTTCTCTCCCATCTGGCTGTTTCTGATTTACATCCTTTTATAAGAAACCATGATCTAGTAAATAAAATGTTCTTCTGAGTTCTGTCCCTCTAGCAAATTAATCAACCCCAAGGAGGGGGTCGTTGGACCCTCAATCTATAGCTGGTGGGTCAGAAGCATAGGTAAGGACCTGAGACTGACTGGCATTTAAAGTGGGAAGGGAGGGGAGGTCTTGTGGGGCTGAGCACATAACCCATAGAATCTGATGCTGCCTCTGGGCGAAGAGTATCAGCATTGAATTGAATTGTAGGACCCCCAGCTTATGTTAGAAAATCGCTTGGTATGGGGCCTCCTCCCATGCACACACACGTTGTTATTAGGTTCCATAATCCTTTCAATAACCAAAGGCAGTGTTAAAATTCAGCTGACTAGATTTTAAAAATCTAATTGGCTTTATTAATTGATTTCATTAATCAAGCAGCATCCCATCTGTCAAGCAGAGAGAGGCACCAAGGAGTTGTACAAAATGCGAGGTTTTTATAGGAAAGAGGGCGGGGCAAGGAAATAATTAACCAAAGAAAAGAAAGGATTGTTTCCGACAAGGTTGCTTTCCCTTAGGGGGAAAAGAGCAGGGCTCTTACCTTGCAGATGACCTCATCTGTTGAGGTGGGTATTGGAGAGGACCCCTGTGACAAACTGCCTCTTTGGTGTGGATGAGGAAATTCTTGAACAAGCCTTTCTGGGGGAGGTTGAACTATTGAGTAGGTTAAGTACTAAGCCCCGGTTTGGTGATTTGGCCTAAATGACTCATTTTGGACCTATGCTTTTCTTTTTAACACGAACAATGTTAAAATGTACGTGGTCTGAGATGAAGGATTTGGATTCAATACTAATTTTCGCCTCAGAATCGGTGATTAATTTAATAAATGGGCGTCCATCATGATGTGCTGACAGCAGAATATACTAAAGAGAGCATTAGCTCTGTAACCGAACCAACGTGACCTGACTCCTTGGCAAGTCACAGATGCACTAGGTGAGCTGTTGCACAAAGTGAACTTTGTTTGCAGCAAATAAAGAGATCACAGGGAATCATTTCCAAAGCTGTAACTCGGAGAGCAAGGGTGAATGAGTTCCTTTTATTTAGACTTAAGGTGAGTATTTAGAAAGGAGAGCCTTGTCCTTGTTTGTAGAGGTGGGCAGAAGGCCGTGCATCTTTAGGAAATGTGCCTAACACACACATTGTCTGTTATGTAAATGAGGTTTGTGCTCCTCCTTGGGCGGAGATTTTAGAATCACAATGAGGTAAAGGCAGTTTATTCCAGAGGTCACTCCAGGGTCCATCTGTGCAGGTGTGAGTCTGGGGTTATGTTCAAACTGGTCTTCCTGTGGGCAATCATTATTGCTTGAGGGGTAGTTTCGGTTTCCTTCATGGGGTGTTACCTCCACAGGGTCCTTTTTCTGAGTTAAGAGATAAGCTGGACAGAAAAGCTTAAGGAAAAATGTGAGACAAATGTCAGCGAGTATAAACAGGTGAGTAGTAAAGGTCAGGTCTTGGGGTCTAGCTGGTGACAGCATTAAAGTAAAAAAGTATCTGGGTTCGAAACCTTGCTTACACTGCCACGATTTGCTGCATAAAAATGAGAATGCCATTCAGCATATGTGAGACACAGCGTCTTCATTTCTAAAATAGGAATAAGGCTAGGACGTCAGGGTGTAACCGAATCAAGGAGAGTTCTGTTCGCTCCTTGGTGCGTCAGAAACTGTTCCAGGTGGAGTTGTCGCACAAAGAAAACTTTATTTGCAGCACATAGGAGACCACAGGGGATGGCTTCCAAAGCTGTGACTCCGAGAAAGGGGGAAGGGGGGGTTCCTTCTGTTCAGGGTTAGGGTGAAGATTTAGACAGGAAAGCCTTGTCATCTGATACTGTGACTGAGCAAAAGGTGGCGCACGCGCCTTGAGGAAACATGCCTACGCACACTGTATGTTATGCAAACGAGGCTGAGTTTAGGCGCTGACTCGCGCCCCTGCAGATGGACTGTGGAGTGACCTAGACCGTAAGCTCCCAGTGGTCTGGATGGTCTGGCCTGGCTGGAGGTCTTGTCAGGGCACTTGATACCCCCTCGAGGGGCAGTTTTGCTTTCCATTTGCCTGAGTTAAGAGATAAGCTGGAAAGAAATGCTTAACAAAACTCCTGGGGCAAAGGGTAGAGCATATGGGCAGTAAAGGTCAGGTCTTGGGGTCTACCTGGTGACAAAGGGACCATGGTGCTGCTGAATTTCTCAGGAAAATTCAGTAGTTTCCCTAGCAAATAATACTTTATTGCGTATTTACCATATAGTAAGTGCTGTTCTAATAATTTCTATTCATCAACTTATTTCATTCTCCTGTGGGGAAAGACAAAGATAAAAATGACACGGACTTGTCTTCACTGAATTTCCACCACAGTGGAGAAAAATATGTATATTCATAAACTGCTACATTTCAGGAATTTATTTCAGAACGTGGTAAACTGGTCCTTGCTAAAAGATTTGCTGCGATATGCTAGGTATTAGGGAGGGAGAATCACACTCAGGTGTGTTAATTAAAATCTTCAGAAAATGGGGCCCCTGGGTAGCTCACTCAGTTGAGCATCCCATTTTGGCTCAGGTTATGATCTCACGGTTCACGAGTTTGAGCCCCAAATCAGGCTGTCTACTGTCATCACAGAGCCTGCTTTGGATCCTCTGTCCCCACCCCCCCGCCCCTCCCCCCTCCCAAAAAAGTATTAAAAAAAAGTCTTCAGGAAAACAGCTGGTAGTAAGACGTGGTGCCTGAAGGCTGGGTGTAATTTCACCTTGCAGGTCTAGGAGTAGTGGAAGGAAGTTGGACAAAGATGGGGAAGTGGGGAAGCAGGAGATGTGTTTAGGGAGGAAGGCTTCATTCGCCCTTGTGCTAGTGGAACAGAAAGTGTTACTGCAGCTTAGAGTCACAACGTGCAGGAATCAGATTTCCAGGTTACATAGTGGAACCTATTATAAATCAACAGAGAAATATTTGAGGATTGTAGAGGTGATGCTATGTTTTGAGCTGTGATTTAGAACAATGAATCTGATGGTGGGGGGAGGGAATTGTGGTATTGTTCCTTCTACTCATTTCATAGAGTTGTTGTGATGATTAAATGAGTTAATAGAGTAGAGCTCTTAGAGCAGTGTCTGGCAAAGGGTGAGAACTGTACAGGAATTGTTATTGTTCCATAAATGATATGAAACCATTATCTAACCTTTAAACAAGTATCTTTTTTTTTTTTTGATTTGTCTAATGCAACATAGCTCTAAAAGACAATCATAGATGTATTTGCATCATACATTCTGTACTGATGTTAAGGGCACAAAAATGCTAACGCTTGAAAATAGGGCAAAAGAGGTGGGGGCAAGCCTGTCAGTGTCATGCTAGTGCATTACTAAGCCTGTCCACAAACTGTTTAACTTGGGCCCACTGCCTTTGCAAAGTAACCATAGGAGGTTTTGAGCTTAGGCAAGACCAAGTGCCTGGAAGTGCAGCCGTGGAACATTGGATAGATTCAAATAGGAGACAGGAAACCAGAGCTCAGTTAAGCTTTCCAGCTAAGAAGCTGTGAGAATTTTAACCACAGTGATGATATCAGACGTACAAAGGAGAACTCAGATTTAAGAGCCTCGATAAGTTCAACACCATGGCGAAGCAGAGGATGGCTAAATGGCAAGAAATAAAAAGTCTACATCAGTGTTTTCTAAACAGTGGAGTCGTTAACAAAAGTCGGGATGTCTCAAGGAGTAGGTGATTAGTGGCGAAGCTGTGGTCGATTTGTGGTCGATTTCTTTCGACCATGTTCTGTTGGAGGTATTCAGAGCAGAGCTATCCTGCAGGTAGTTGGAAATGTGAAAATTAATCAAAACCAAGTGGGAATCCTGCAATTCCATGAATTGGGTAACTGTGAGAAACCATGAGCAAGTTTCCCTGCAGAGATATCCTACCACCTTTTCCTTTCCTGTTGGCTCAAGATTTGGTCAAGTCAAGGAAATTCAAAGGACATACTTGATTGTGCAAGAAGCCAACTTCACTCTAGGAAATCACTAATCTATTCTAACTGTATGCCAAGGTAAGATGATTTTCTCTACCTGTGTGCATTAAGGGGCATGTTTTACATAATACTTCTCAGAGCAGATCCATGTGCCATAGAAAGCTAGTTAATTTTGTTCTGTTTTGTTTTCTAATTTCATGGTGGATACATTTGATATACTTCTTTTATTTACTCAAGACGAATGGATGCCAAAAATGTGAAGAAGTCAAATATTAAATTTTAAAATGGGAAAGTATGCAAAAAGCCCACACAGCTCTCTGCACCTTTTCCTAGGGTTCTGTGGACTTAGAGTTGAACAGTGTTGAATGAAGGTCTTGTAAGAAACCGTGTAGATAAGAGAAGGCTGAAGGAGTTGGAGTAACATTTGAGGGTAGCTGGGAATCAGGAAAAGTTTCTGAGATGAACATGTGCACAATCAGATTCCTTCAGGTGTTTGATGTAGACTAGTATAGCAGCCAAGTTGACAAGGAAACAGGTGAGTTAGGAAGCTCTTGAAGTGAATAGTGGCAAAGTATATGAAAGACACCAGAGGAGTAGAATTGATAATATTTAGCAAATGACTAGTTGAAAGGAAAGGAGGGTGAGAAACATGCATCAAAGGCCACCATATTTTTCAAGCTTGAATGGCTGAAGAATGTTAGTTCAATTAAACAGGTCAGGAAAGCTAGTAGGAGAAGATGTGGCTTTGTTCCTCGTTCTGGAGCAGGGAGGACTTTGAACATGAAAGTTAGATTATCTGTTAAGGACCTTTAAAGAAAGGTGAGATGTGTGTGAGGTGAAGGTTAGGGAAAGAAGAGGGCATGGGTGACTCTTTGGGTTGGAATTGAGCAGAAGGAGGAGAGGTTTTCGTTTTGCCCACATACCCACTGATCCACCAGTGGATTCCAGGCCCATTTCCTGATTCAAGCTTCTAGGAAGTGTGATGACAAAAGACTGATCCATACGTGGTGGGTCACTGCCTCAAAGTCACCAAGGGCCGGACACGGGACTGTGTACGTTCAAGGGATGGGAAGCTACTAGAAAAGTGTGGGCTCTCTCTTCAATGCATACACCATCTCCTAATGTTTGAGGGCTCCCTCTGTGTTTTTTGTTTGTTTGGTTGGCTGGTTGATTTTGATTTCTCCTTTCAGATAATTCAAGACTAACTACAACGTACTTGTCATTTTTTTCCAAACAAACGTCTGCTGATTTCACTTAGTAATTCAAGAAAGGTATAGGCTTTGCTTCTCTCTCAAAATATCCCCAGGCCAACCCTTTTCATTTTACTTTCCTGCTTCATTAAAAAATGTGTATTTATGCTTTGGGAAAGCTACACTTATAAAAATCTATTTTTATTTTTTTTTATTATTTTTTTAAATGTTTATTTATTTTTGAGACAGAGAGAGACAGAGCATGAATGGGGGAGGGACAGAGAGAGAGAGGGAGACACAGAATCGGAAGCAGGCTCCAGGCTCTGAGCCATCAGCCCAGAGCCCGATGCGGGGCTCAAACTCACGGACCGTGAGATCGTGACCTGAGCTGAAGTCGGATGCTTAACCGACTGAGCCACCCAGGCGCCCCAAAAAATCTATTTTTATTTTTTTGCTAACCTTTGTCCGATACCCACAAGAATAGTGGTATAAGGGTATAAGTATAGTTTTCCACTAGGCAATTTAAGGGATACTAACAATAGACTGTGGTTAAATTAACTGTCAGATGGTCCTCCTCACCATGACCTTTTATTTAGGGTGGCAAAACTAAACCCTCCATTGTTATGTGGTGACAACCCCGCAACCACCCACCTCTACCTCCCCCCCAAAAAAGACAAAAGCAAAACATACAAGAAAGCAGTTGAAGTCATGAATTCCTATACAATCAGTTTTACACAAGTAGTTAGTAATCAGTTGTTGGAATGCATTCAGAGGGTATTCGTACTTGGCATTTGGGTAGCCCTTATTTACAGTGAGCACATTTCTGAATTGTGTTAATGAAACTGATGCTGATATAATCATTTCTTTTCTACAGTTCTTCTCAATTTGGTTTCATTCTCTAGCCCTTTTGAAAGATCCTAGGGAATAATGTGAGAATAATTGTCCCCATAATCTACCACAGTCATGGCTTTTTCTAGCGTCCCTTTATTTATTTATTTATTTATTTATTTATTTATTTATTTAAAAAAAATTTTTTTAACATTTATTTATCTTTGAGACAGGGAGAGACAGAGCATGAACAGGGGAGGGTCAGAGAGAGAGGGAGACACAGAATCGGAAGCAGGCTCCAGGCTCTGAGCTGTCAGCCCAGAGCCCGACGCGGGGCTCGAACTCACAGACCACGAGATCATGACCTGAGCCGAAGTCTCGGACACTCAACTGACTGAGCCACCCAGGCGCCCCTCTAGTGTCCCTTTAACAGTGGCCATTGACCTAGTTACTTTTAAAATAATCAGTTGTTTCATTGAACTAACCCCATGATGGTGGTAGCTAAAGGCACTTTTTTTACTCCCTAATGGGGATTTACAAACAAGTTGAAAAAAAACATTGCATTTGATAGTGACAAATACCTTTTATTATCTTCACTCATTTTTTTTTTTTACTGGTATTATTAGAGTCATTTTCCAGTTCAGTAACAATTTCTAGTCCTACACTCATTGAAAACATGCAGATCTTCACTGTGTCTTTATCCTGTTGCCTTAAAAAAAAAAAAAAAAAAAAAAAAGTAGCTTCCAGATTCTATGATGAGACAATTGCCTCCTGAGAGGCAGATTAAGTAAAATTCATTTCTATTTTTGTTAGAACTGGCGATGACTCTAAAACCAGGCACCTTCTCACCAGTAATTACTTTGTGGCAGCCTTCATTTCAGGAGGTGCCAATGAATGGAATCACACCAATCTGTCTCTAACACCACTGGCACATCAATGAAAAGAAAAATTGCACGGAGGATAAAAAACACCTATGTCTGAAACAAAACAAACAAAGGAAGGGCTCTAAGAGCATTTTTTATCAGCACAACAGTGTCTGTTTGGTGATGATGATTCACAGAATTAGTGATAGAGAGCTTCTGGTTCTTGGTAGGTGTATCTTAAAGCAAAATACACGACCCCATGCCAAGTGTTGCTAGTGACGGTACTTTGAAATGATAGGTTGTCTCAGAAAATTTCTTTGTTCACACAGGCTAATGTTGTTATATATACATACATACATATATGTATTTGACTCCTCACTGAGAATAACCTGTTCATCATTAATTCCTTATAACACTTAACACTCAACATTGTCCACTCTGAACTGAAGGCAACCCAACTCAAAGGGGGTTAAGCAAAAGGAAGTTTCTCACACACCCTCTCTTCTCAAAATTGCATCACTGAAAAGCCCAGTTTGGAGTTTGTTCTATTCACAACTATATTCCAGACCTTGAGTAATGTGATTAGAGTTTAGTCTATTTGTCTCCATTTGTCAGTTTATCCTTCTCTTGGGCTGTATTCTTTTTTTTTTTTTTTTTAATTTTGTTAATGTTTTTATTTGTTTTTGAGACAGAGAAAGACAGAGCATAAGCAGGCGAGGGGCAGAGAGAGGGAGACACGGCATCTGAAGCAGGCTCCAGGGTCTGAGCCGTCAGCACAGAGCCTGACACGGGGCTTGAACTCACAGACTGTGAGATCATGACCTGAGCTGAAGTTGGATGCTTAACCGACTGAGCCACCCAGGTGCCCCTCTTGGGCTGTGTTCTTAAGCGGGTTTCCACTTTATGACGGTGTTCGCAGCTCGAGGCTTTTGTCTCATTAGCTGAGCATAATCAGCAATTCCATGCCTGCCTTTCATTGGCTTGGATCCCAGGCCCATGTCTGACTCAGTTACTCCAACTAGATGTCATGGAGGGTGTTTAATTGACCAGACACGGGTCATTTGTCAAAGGTTGGGATAGAGGTAGAAGAAGGATGGTTCTCCATTGGAAAAACATATTATTTCAGTTAATACTTTATGGGTACAATTATTGGTATATGGGTGAATGGATGAGAGACACATACAAATAATGTCAAAAAAATCTACCAGCTTTTGAAATGCTTTAACCAGTGGTTCTCTTTTCAGTCCTTGGGCAGAACAAATCTTTTACCACTTGGCATTTTCATGGCACTCATAGGTGTTTTGACCATAGCCTTTTTTTGTACTGCCACATAATGATCATTGACATTACTATTTCCTTAGACATTTTCTCTTCTATAGAAATGTGAGATCCAAGAAGGCAGAGAAAAAGTCCTTTTTTATCTTGTATAACCTCCAACACTCTCCATAGTAGAGTCTCAATAAAAATGGTACAAATGATTTCATAGTTCGTTCTCATCTATTTAAACTATTGAACTTTAGTTGCCTTTTTTACCCCCTCACTTCAAGTTCTGGTTTTCCTTCCTCTGAGAAGATTGTATAAAGGGTTTTTACTTTTACTGTTTATTTTCTAAAATTGTATTGATTTATTAAATCAATAAGGGAAACCTCATGTCATCTCCATGAAGTCTTTCTCAGGCACCCTGGTCTTTATAGATCATTGCCTGTTTATTAAATGTGTTAATAACATCCTTTCTTGCTATTTTAACACCACTTTATGTGTTTTTATATCCTCTCTAGTCAACTACATTAAAATACCATAACTTACCTTCTATTCCTCTGCAGTTCTTGAGAACAATTATATAGATGCTTGGTTAATGTATGGCATATTGAAAAAGTATGCAACACAAGAAATCAAAGGGAAAATATATTGTCATGTTAGAGATGGCTGAAAAGAACTCAGCTAAATATGTATGTTAGTGATATAGACTAAAATACCAGCCATCAAATCTGTCTCAAGGTGAAAACAGATGACATTTCTTCATTTCCTAATTTTCTACCCCAGATATGTTCTCTTATGTAGTTAGAAAAAAGGGCAGGTTTTAGAAAAATCCAAAGGGGGGAAATTTGGTTTTGTATTACTCATATTTACTCAAATATAATTTTATCAATAATTATCCTGTTGAATGTGTATGTGTGTGTATGCGTGTATATCTATGTGTATGATTATATAATGTTTGTAAAGATAAACTACGAATCGACTTCTGGTCATGGCTATTTTAAATTCTGAATTAGTGGTATTTACATTGGCAATGACTTTGTATTCTTGGATATACTATTGTATTAATTCGCATACAAAATTCAATAGGTAATAATCTTTTTGCCTAGAATTTTCAAAAGATAAAGGAATAGTCTTTAAATAATATAATAATTACCTTAAAACATTATATCGTAACACAATGGAGAAAAAGAAGGCTGAAAAATTGGATGGTAATTCCCTAAGCTTTGCATTAAATGTTGCAAAGAAAGAATCACAGTAAATTTGTGATACACATGTCTGATAAATGTGTTAAGTGCCCTAAATTCTTCAATTTTGATTAAAGAGAAAGGCACGTACTTTAGAATATCGCATGTTTAGACAGAATACGTTTATATTCTACACATATATTCTATTTATATTCTTGATTGACTAAAGAAATAGGAGAATCAAAATACTACATTTAAATTTTCCTGGGTAAATATTCAGTCAGGACTCCCAGAATTTTGTGGTATTTGATTTAGGAAAGATAGTTCATACATGACAGTGTTAATGGTATGTGTTTCAAACTAGATGCCTCAACTGTATGAATGTATTTAGGGGGCTTATATGATCATTGAAAAAATGTATTGATGATAAATTTTTATTCAGGTGATGAGTAATACATAGTAATTGTCATCAGAGACCTGAAAATACGGTACAGGGTGCTGATATAATAGAGTTTGTCATATACAGTGATGACGGTGGTTTCAAGAGACTCTGGTGACTGTGTTGGGGATCAATGGACAGCTGACTTTTGACTTAGGTCAAAGGGACCCTATAAGGGCTTACTGGTGGGCAAAAGCTGGGTGGAGGTTATGTGAGGGGGGTCTGTGTGGTTTCCAGTAGAACATCTGGTGTTGAAATCCCTGAATCATGTTGTGCCTTTTAGCAAGACGTTGACGACCATTAGTTCTCTCTCGTCAAGTAAAATTAAAATTATTTGACAATGGTCATTTGCTCTTTGGAGAAGATCTACTAAATGCATTTAAAAATTTTTAATTTAACAAGTGTTAAAATCTCCTGTTCCACTCTAATTTATCACTGAACCCAACATCTTAAGATATCTCGAAACTTCCTAAGTTGCTAATTATGAAATCACAAACCATCATTAAACTGTTCTCTTTTTTTAAGTTTATTTATTTATTTTGAGAGAGAGAGAGAGAGAGAGAGAAGGAGGGGCAGAGCGAGAGGGAGAGAGAATCCCAAGCAGGCTGCATACTGTCAGCACAGAGCCCAACGTCAGGCTCGATCTCATGAACCATAAGATCATGACCTAAGCCATAATCAAGAGTTGGACACTTAAGCAACTGAGTCACCCAGGCGGCCCATCATTAAACTATTCTTAACTTTCATGTGCTATACCAGGAATACATTATTTTAAATGATAACAGTTACCTGAAGTTTTTTAAATACAATTTTAAATATTGGGGTGAGTGTTTAAGACATAGATGGGCATTTTGCATTATAATGTAACTTATACATATAATGTTTGCCCATTTTTTTAAAGAGGCAGATTTTGAGACATGTTACCAGCTTAGTATTTGTATTGAGATTATAAAACTTAATTTGGTTGGCACCTGTAGAATCTAACGCTAACAAGAGATCAGGTAATCTCTCTATATTCTTGATCATTTTCTCAGGGCAGTTCAAGAAATACAGGAAATGGAAAAGTTGTACTTTGAATCTAATTGTTTTTTGAGTGACATTAGATAAAAATTTTAATCAAGCATTTTTTAAAAGGGATGCTGGCATCAAAGTTTAAAGTGTTGTCTTGCATATTGATGGGCTCTAAACTTTTGGAACACATACTTAGAAACATGGTTTCCCCTGTTTCTCTCCATATGGGTGGTTGGCAGTTAGTATACTCCTCACTTCTCTTTGCCTCTTGACTCACTTTCCTCCCAGGAGACAGAGACACTGACTTGTGAGGCTGAAGTAAGCTTGGTATGTTTTCCCCCCACACCTTTCTCTTCCCTCTATCCGGATGATATACCTAAAGTTTTGTGCTTTCTCTTTTGCTCTCCATGCCATATCTCCTATCAGGGTTACCTCTGACCAGAGAGACGCAAGACAAACGATGTCCAGGGATACCTGAGACTAAGTGGCTACCCTGGAGGTCATTGTTAGGAGGCCCAGGTATAGTTAGATGTGGTTAATTGTTTGCAAGATATTGACCAGATTCATCAGTAATAAAAATATTTATGGTCCCTACCTTTGTTCTCTTATAACAACTTTTTTTAATTAAATTTTTTTAATGTTTATTATTACTTTTTGAGAGAGAGAGAGAGAGAGAGAGAGAGAGCGAGCATGAGTGGGGGGAGGGGCAGAGAGAGAGGGAGACACAAATCTGAAGCAGGCTCCAGGCTCCAGGCTGTCAGCACAGAGCCTGATGCAGGGCTTGAACTCATGAACTGTGAGATCATGACCTGAGCTAAAGTTGGACGCTTAACTGACCGAGCCACCCAGGCACCCCATAACTTTTTTTTTAAATTGAGTTTCATATAGCAACTTTCAATTGGTTCAGAACTCTGCTGGAAACAGGGGAGCTTTTTATTTGGCATCCACAAACTTCCTCAATGGGATTGCCTAAAAGGATCTGTCTCATTTTATAGTCTCACAGAGGTTGACCCTGAGTGAAGATTAGAGAGCATATAATTTAGTAGGGAAAGGGAGGGAGGTGGGTAAAGGACATGTTATTAAGCCAGTGTCCATGATGATCAACTTGACATTTATCTGGCTGGGGAACTTTGGAACAGACTAGGGCTACCCCAACCAAGATGTGAGAGACTTGGGCCATTTATACAACACCTTCCATCAGTTATGATTTGGGAGCTGCTCCTGAAGAGCATTGATTCTCTGACACTTCAAGCCTGCAGTATGGCAGAAGGTTCTGGAGCCATAGCCAGGAATGCATAGCAACATTATTCACGTGCTGGAAGTTGAAATTGTAGCCCATATGTACTGAAATAGAAAAGGGTAAGTGTTATGTAAAGGGCTTAACAGTGTGCTCTAGAGCTGGACACGAAAGCTTTATTAGGGTCAATTGTGTAGTGGGCATTGAACCCCTCAAGTGAAACAGACTTTAGAAGTTCTGGCATTGAGATCCCCTGAAAGCTATCTGTTTATATGACTAATATGATTTTAAATTAAGTTTAATTAATTCATTAATATACCAGGTCTCTGCTTTAAAGAAGCAATATACAAAACTTGGAGATCTGTTTGTAAAGTCAAATTGATATCCCTCTTTGGTTGATTAGTAGGTATCAGTTATAATATTAGTTACTTTTCCTATACACTTCCGTGTTCAAACCTCAAAATTCTCTGAGGCAGCCTTCATATATTATCTCTCCAAACTGGCATGGTACCAGCCAGAGATCTTGAAGTCAAAGTAGAATTAGATTCAAATTCTAACGATGCTATTGAATAACTATTGTCTTTGGTCAAGTTACATAATGTCTTTGACTTTCAGGTTCCCAACCTAGATAATATAGATTACATTAAACACCCAACAGATCTGACAATTGAATGAAGTAATGCACGTACGGGACCAGCAGGGAGCCTGGCATTTAGTAGATAATCAGCACAACATTAGTTTCCAGAACCATGAGGAAACAGAGTATTAGAAAAGTAAACTTTTAGAGATCATACAGGTAGTAAGTGCTGGAGATAAAATTAAATCCACTAATGACACTAAATACAACAGTCATTCCACAACATCAATCATCAATAGAAATCTTTGCCTCTGTTTTTTTATCTTCTAGGTGCCATCCTGTTGGTGACTATAATTACTGTCCCTGAAGAATGAAACAAAGACTTCCCACTAAGATCTATTGTAGTACAATTTATATTTCAGAAGTTTAAATTGATAATTAAATGATTTTAACACAAACTTTATATTTGAATCTTAACTTTGAGGTGCTATTCTGCTGTAAGTATCTGGTGATAGAACTGGCATGTATTTAAAGGATACTTAAATTTTATTAAAATGATGAAGCTAGGATTTGCGCTCTGAAACTAGACTGGGGTTTGAATCCTATTCTACCACTTACTAGCTGCATTTGTGCCTCAGTATCATCATTTATAGAGTACAGATTGCTTTCACCAAAGTTGCTACAAAGATCAAATCACTGAATATGTAGAAAGTGCTTAAAATGGTGCTGTTTCCATAGTAAAGTCTCAATAAATGTTATTATTTGGGAGAAAAGTTTCCTGACAGAATGTTGTGTGATATCATAAAATGAATACGTTAATAAATGTGGGATTAGGAGCCTTGGCCAGGAATTTTTTATGTCCTTGCAATAGTTGATGATGATCAGGACCAGAAATGAGTCTTTAATAGTCAAGAGAAAGCTACGTAGACAGAGACCAAAATGGAAACTACAACCAAAAAAATGTAGAACTTGCTCCTGGCATGTTTCCAGAAGTCTCAAGTTAAGAATAGGCTGATTGGGGCGCCTGGGTGGCGCAGTCGGTTAAGCGTCCGACTTCAGCCAGGTCACGTTCTCGCGGTCCATGAGTTCGAGCCCCGCGTCGGGCTCTGGGCTGATGGCTCAGAGCCTGGAGCCTGTTTCCGATTCTGTGTCTCCCTCTCTCTCTGCCCCTCCCCCGTTCATGCTCTGTCTGTCTCTGTCCCAAAAATAAATAAACGTTGAAAAAAAAATTAAAAAAAAAAAAAAAAGAATAGGCTGATTAGCACAATTATTTAGTGACCAGTAAATTCCTTGAAAAAATGAAAACAAAAGCAGATAATTGAATGGGTACTTAAGAGATGATATCAAATGTGACAGAGCAGAAGTAACCACCTGTGACATACCTGATAATATATTTACTATCTTCTGCCAAGATAGTATATGTTGTGAATGAAAGTCCTCAGAATGAATGAATCGCATTATCATGAGACATTTGTCCCATGAGCCTCCATGGATAGAAGTGGAGCCTGGGTTAAGGAGGCGGTGAGACAGTCTCACACCATATTTGGAATCACTATCCCCTTTTGGCCCTGTGATTCAACCCGTTCATTTCTGTACCATCAATGTCTATATACGTGGTGATTTTCTTTGTTTCTCTCCTTCAAGGCTGAATTCCTTTCGTGTGCCTAGTCCACTGTGGAACTTAATTCCACTTTTGGGTGAAATTCTTTCTCCCATATCTCCATCAACATTAAGGGCCACACTTGGGAATATGTCACAGAATGATTGGGGAACTTCATAGTGGCCACAGAATGTTCAAAGACAGTGCCAATTGGCAGGCTGCCACACTTAACTAAACTCAGAGACCCTCTGAGGGCAGTTATCTAATTGTAGAAGTCAACCTAACAATATTGTATCTTCCAACCATTTGTACTGTTACATGAACTGAATTTATTATAATGTGTGTAGTTGTTATCAGGAAACATTGAAGATGCTTTTGAGAGTTCATCATTAGTCCATAGGATCTAAATTAGTCCAGGAAGGGGCATTCAAACTGACCTGCCTAGGGGTGCCTGGGTAGCTCAGTCAGTTAAGCGTCCAACTTTGGCTCAGGTCACAATCTCGTGGTTCATGGGTTCAAGCCCTGTGTTGGGCTCTGTGCTGACAGCTCAGAGCCTCGAGCCTGCTTCAGATTCTGTCTTCCTTTCTATCTGCTTCTCCCCCACTCACTCTTTGTCTCTGTCTCTTTGTCTCTGTTTCTCTCTCAAAAATAAATAAACATTAAAATATTTTTTTTTAATGAATAAACTGACCTGCCTAAGTAGGAGTGAAGTTTGAAGAGTAGTCCAGTGGTAGAACTCTAAACGGGAAAAGCTCTTTTGGCATTTGAGGAATTGAGCTTTGGTTCAGCTTTATGGGGTCAGTCTGCAGGGAAGTCTAGTAATCAGACTGCCAGAGATTAGAGATAAATAGACCTCTGTAGCTAAGGCTAAAAGTGAATTCTGTATTCTCTTGGCTCATTGGTTTGTGTAAATTCATGCTGCCCTCTAAGTAGTGCTTCCAAAAGCATCTTGTGGGTGGGATGAATTGTGCATACGTAAATGAGTAGGTGAGAGGGCATCAAGAAGGACCTAGAAGAATTAACAAGATAATACTGAGACCTATAAATCCAAGCTTGATCATCTGCCAGCTCTTTGAGGGCTGACTTTGTTCTTAAATGGTGGTAAATTTATTTTATTTTTATTTTAATTCACAATTAATATTTACCACATTGAATAAACTACAGACTTTGTTTTATCATTCTCTTGTGCTCTAATCCCTCTTCCTGAGCAATACCATCTTTTGTCTACTGTTTCACTTAATGCCAATTTATGATGGGAGTCAGAAGAGCCAAATGACCCAAATGAAATCATGGATTTATGTGTATTTCTCTGTGATTGGAGGTGAAAATGCAATGGCAGTGGGAAAGACTGAACAACGATGAGAAGAAAAAAGCTGCTTAATGTCAGGATTTGGGCCTAATGCATTATAATGGGAATGGTAGCTCTACAAGAGGGACCCACATCTGGAACTCTTTATCAAACCACTAGTGTGCAGAACTTTACTGTAGCTCTAGAGTTTGGGAGTTTTTATACTTTTGTGTCAAGTAGTGTGGCTTACATGATAGGTATTTGAACCTTGATAAGCTAATGGGTAGTCATCAGTTATTATTTAACTGATGTCATGTGACAAAGTCAAAAATGGCCACACACCCTTGAAGTCACCAACAACTCATAGAAATGTTATGTTCAGAGGGGAAAATTCTGTTTCACTGAATTAGCTTCTTTATAGGGGTAAAGTCTATTTCTTTCATCTCTGGCCAAACTATGGGATCATAACATTCATGCATAAAATCTCAGGGCAAAGCATTTAAGCCTTGAGAATGTTCTTTTGTGGTTTCAATGAAGTGATCAAGAATGGAAAGTATTTTGGAGTGATTCCAAACAAATTCAATGAAACAAAAACAGGGAAGTAGTTATGATACATTTATACCATGTGATTACATCTGATGATTATAGTCAACAGAAACTGTCAAAGCCATGGTAATTTTGGGGAGGAAAAAATGCGTTTGATTTCTTACATTTCAAAATTTTTTCTAGCATGTTTGTTGTGGGTCTGAGGCACTAGCCAGGACCATGCCATCAAGGGTCAGCTATGTTTGCAAGAACTATTCCATCAGGATTGGTATAATCAGATGAATGGTCTGTGTCTTAGAGTACAAAAGAATTCAGGACCCAATTTCCACACTGTTTTTGTTACAAAATGTGGTTGTGAATTGGCTATTGAAAATTCTTAATAGTTTTCCTTCAGACTTGTGTTTTTGTTTGTTTGTTTGTTTGTTTTTATGTCAAGCCAGGACCCCAAACTGATTTAACTTATAATGAAATTGAATACACATGACACTGGCTTGGTTTGTGACTCTCTGAACCAAAGAATCAAGGCAGGAGAAGAAGAGAAAGAGAGGAGAGGATGAGTTGGACATGGAGAAAGAAAATAGAAAGCAAATAAACATAAAGCACACAAAGGCAGAAATTATAAAAAGAAGGGAACGCAACGTCTCTCCAATTCCAGAGTAGATGGCTCACCCCAGGAAAATTGAGTAAGAAGAGTTGTTCTGGAAGCATTCTGTGTCTTTCTAGCTCTTTCTCCTTCTATTTATCACCCCAGCCTTTTATATCTCTAAACCCTTGCCTAGTTTCCACCTCAAGGTACTTTAGGCACCAGGAGTATATATCCCTCTCATGTTCTATCTCCATGGTACTTCTGGTCTAACCTATTTGTAAAGAAAAAGTAAAAAACAAACAAACAAACAAAAAGCCTAATTTACACTAACTTCAGAACCGCTGCTAGAGTGACAACACTCCCTATGCACTTCTATTCAAAAATTATTTAATTCCAAAGTATATTGAATGAGTGGAATTTCAGATGGCTTGAGGATAAGTGAACAAATAGACGTAATACAGAGAGAAGATCTTTTTAAGTTCAGAGGTGCAGAAAGCATGCAGACTAACCTTTCTCGCAAGCTAGCTGTGCTGGCCCTTCGTTGCTTCACCCAAAGAATCTCTAAACACTCTTAAGGTTTTTCAAGAAATCTCTGTCATTTCTAAAGTTCTCTCTCTCTCATTCTCTCCTCTCTGTCTTCCTACTGGAGTACTAGTGCCAGCAAAGGGGGACAGTGTGAACTCACCTTTGTGTCCCTTTACCCTTCACTCCATTTTCCAGGCTTATCTGGCATTAAGTGTTCAATATCGAATAGTCTTCAAGAGTGTAATGCATGTTTTCTACTTCCCTTCTAAGGGCCAACACGTTAAAAAGTACCGTTTCTATTGTTTTTCAAATAAAAGAAAGTATGGCTTCTCCTCCTCCAAATAGAAAGTCATGTTTATATTTCTATGATTTAAAAATTGGAAGCTTCCAATGAAAGTAGGTACAAGCAAGGGATGTGCTTTTATACCCTGGGCCATTTTCTCTAGAGGTGGAGTTGAGACAACTTGAAACCAAATTTAACTGCTCTTCGAAATAATGGGAACTTTGTGAACAGGGTCACTCTTAAATAATCAAAGGCATCACATCTTCAAAAAGCTCACTGTCATTGCCATGACATTTGATACAGGAGATGCTGGGATGAGAAGGGAGACTTCCAGTCACCGGAAAGATTGCAGCCTAAAATTATATTGGAAGGGTTCAGTAAAAGGGAAGATAAAAAGACCATGACACTGAAGCACTGAAGGGTTTTGATTATTTCAGCATGTGGTCTAATAGGCAACAAATTCAACAAGATGAGGATTAGTATAACGTAATGAGACCGGAATTAAGGAACCAGAAAACTGTAAAGAGAGTAGCGAAGATTCTTCACTTAGGCAACACAGATCAGGGTAGGCACGAACGAAAGGAGAGAGAAGAGCTGCCCATTAGGTACTATATTCTCTTAGAATCGGTCCCCATCTTTAATACAAAGAATGCCTCTGAGCCTAGAGTGTCAAAAAGCCAAGATGTTTCCTAGATACTTCACTGGGTGTCAGGATATTTTCTTTTTCTTATGTAACTCACACTTCTTAGGGAAAATGGGACTTTTTTTAAACAGACAAATTAAATCCCATTTGCAAATGGATCAGTAATGCCAAGTTGTCAGAATTTTAAAACCTGTGAGAAAAGATGGAAGACATTTGCTTCACAATTACCGGAATTTGGGTGACATCACTGGGTGCTAATTGCTTCTTCACAATTGAAGAAGGGGCTTGTTAAAATTGATTTAGTTGGATTTAACACACAGTCCAAGAGCAGATAAATGGAAATGATGTGCTCCATGAAGGAGGTGCTATTAAGAGAAGCAGATTGTTGTTCATGATGGGACTCCATAAAATAGGCATAAAGAGGTTAAAATAGGCATAAGGAGATGATGAACAGTTAGAAGCCAGGAACAATTGAGTCATGTCCTCAGAGACAAATGGGAATATATAATGTACTTTTGAGATCTTAATGAGAAATTTATAGGTATTTCAAGCCAAGTATGATTATTTTCCCTTTCTTAAAGAAACATATTGATGTTACAGGGTTCTTTGAATATTCTTACCAAGTTTTCCTGTTGCTGATCAATTTCCATAGTTAGGACATCTACAATGATGGTTGTAGCAGTGAGGATGAGATTTTCATTTTCATATCTTTTTCAAGAAGATACTGCACTGTGGTATGCTCTATTTCAAGACAGAAGGTGTGTTAAATTGTTCTTTGTTTTGTTTCTAGAGTGGTTATGGATCATCATGCAATGGGCTCCTCAGGTTTTCTAAATGATTATCTTAGCATACAATCCTATTTGGAATGATACTGAAAAATTTACGGTGGCTTCTGTGCAAGGCTTGGGAGCAGAGACTAGAAAATGAACTCAAGGGTAAAGCTCTTTTTATTATCAGTGTATCTCACACCTCATGTCCTTTCTTTTCTTATTTTGGAGGATGAGCCATTTGGGGAAGTTCATTATGTGTGTTGTTCTTACACCAGAATGAATGCGTAAGGCAGACTTCTGGCAGCTACTTCTGAGATGTACTACAGAGAATGGTCAGAATGTGCCCAGCGGTGTCCCCCGCTGGATAAAACATGTAGAGTAGTAAGCTGGGTCTCTGTTTGCCTTGCAGGTTGGCATATTTTTGCAGATTGTGAGGAGTACACATTTTTCTTATATGAGCTCTGGGGGGGAGTCACTCTCCAGTTTGCCTCATGTGGTTAACGTTAGCATGCTTGTCTTTCCTTCTACCTTCCTTCCTCTCTCCCTTCCTTCCTTCCTGAACCAGATTAATGGCAACTGTAGATCAAATAATCTGGGGATTTAGGTAGTGTGTTATTTGTATTCTTTTTTTTTTTTTTGGTAGGCAATGGAAACTAACAATATTGAACTTCTTGGGCATTCTGAGATTCTGAAAAACAGTGAATTTTAGGAAATCCTCCAACCCTTTTATGTTCTGGGAACCAGGTTAAAGAATGACTCCTCCCCGTAGGACTTAAATAGACCCATGGATGTCCCTCTTGTTTACTTATGATAAGACCAGACACAGACACTCCAAATTCCTATTCTTTTTCCCTCCTGAACGATCAGCTGAAATGTTTGTCGCCACTGATCAACTGGAACAAAATGCTCATTTGTCAAATTTGGCTAACTTGCTTTCTTCTCCAAGTCCCAGAACTTTGACCTATCCTCAGCTTGAGCTTCAGACAGCATCTCCTTTACAGCCCTCAGAGAATAGGCTGCGCTCAGGGTAAAACATTCTCTAACCTGCTGTCCATCAACCCAGCCTTTCCCTCCACTTTCCTATGGCTGATTCTTTTTCTTTTTTTTTAAATGTTTGTTTAATTTTTGAGAGAGAGAGAGAGAGACAGAGCGCAAGTAGGGGAGGGGCAGAGAGAGAGGGAGACAGAATCCGAAGCAGGCTTCAGGCTCTGAGCTGTCAGCACAGAGCCTGACACGGGGTTTGAACCCATAAACCGTGAGATCATGACCTGAGCCGAAGTCCGCTGCTTAACCAACTAAGCCACCAAGGAGCCCCTGTTGATTCTTTCTAAACTTGTTTACTCCTCTCTTTAAAAGAAAACTTTGTTGCCCAATATTTGGGAACACTTGCATATCTTATGGTCTGAGCATTCTCCTTATTGTAACAGTCCCTTCACTATCTCCAATGCCTTACACTAGTCCTTCTGAATGAAGTCTCTCCTAAGTCCAGATTTTTAGTTTTTAATTTTTTTTTTGATTTGACAAAAACTTGTAGAGAAAGTCAACAGAAGATATGGAGCAGTTCAAAGACTTAACTGAATAAATAGATCATAGAAAAGACAAACTAGGTAGAAGTAACCAGATTTCATGGAAAGTTGATTTAGATCTCCAGAGTTGGGACTGATGAGCTCCATCCATGTCTTGCCCTTATATTATTCCTCTCAAGAGATAAATTCGAGGGACAGAGAGTCAGTCTTGTCTGACTCAAGTCACAAAAGGGCATGCCAAACCATAAGAGACTCTTAAAAACTGAGACTAAACTGAGGGTTGATGGGGGGTGGGAGGAAGGGGAAAGTGGGAGATGCGCATTCAGGAGGTCATCTGTTGGAATGAGCAGTGGGTGTTGTATGGAAACCAATTTGACAATAAATTTTATATTCAAAACAAAACAAAATAAAACAAAACAACAAAAGGGCATGCCACCGTCACCTGACTGGACGTCCTACCAACAGCATATATATTGGAAGAAAGGTGATTCCTCAGATAAAATCTCTGATCCTGGTCCAAAACAGGAGAGAAATGTTGGGTAGGTCTTTACCCAGACAACGGTGATTTACTACTATAGGTATTATACTTACCTAGAAAGCTTAGCACACTTAGAATTTCTACAAAAACAAAATATATGAGAAAATTACAGATTTGCATATACATGGAAATGCAGCTCTCTGCCAGTAATTTGTATGGCTAATCTGCAAAGTAACCACTTGGTGTCACTTTGATATATGTATTTTCATTCTTTGTCAAACAGAAATAAAATATTAACAGTTATAGTTATATAACATAATTCTCTCTATATACTTACTTAACACATATTTCAGGAGCTCAGGATGTGATTAGTAGTAGGGGAAGTCATTAAGGTGCAGCTGACTTTTTGTAACTGACCTAATCCATGTGTCTACAGAAGAGATTAAATGTCTTCTAACCCTTCCTGGCAATTTTCAGCTTTATAAGCAACTCTGCAGAACTATTTCTCTCTAGCCTTATGTCTTCTCTCATTTGTTTTGGCAGTGTACAGGCATGAGCTAAATTATGAAAACTTTCCTCCCACCAAAAAGCATGTTATATTTCAAATATTTAATAACTAAGCGAGAGTTTGGTCTCTAAGATTAAGCCTAATTCTTTTAGTCAAAAAGCAAGACACTTCAAGAAATTCCCTATGTGTGTGTGCGAGAGAGACAGGAAGACAGAGACAGAGTGAGGAGGAGACCGGGAGAGGTATTTCATTTAAAAAGGACTAAATTGGGGTGGCCTGGTGGCCCGACTCTTGATTTTGGCTCAGGTCGTAATCTTGTGGTTCATGAGATCAAGCCCCACATCTGGCTCTGCGCTGACAACATGGAGCCTACTCTGGCTTCTCTCTCTCCCTCCCTCTCTGAACCTCTCCCACTCATGCATGCACTGTGTCTCTCAAAAGAAATAAACTTAAAAAATAAATAAATAAAAAGGATTAAATGCTGTTTTAGCAGGGTCGGGTAGTCACTAAGACTTGGATAGAAATCCATACACATTAAAAAAAATTGTTTTTAATGTTTATTTACTTTTGAGAGAGAGGAAGACAGAGTGCAAGTGGAGGAGGGGCAGAGAGAGAAGGAGACACAGAATATGAAGCAGGCTCCAGGCTCTGAGCTGTCAGCACAGAGCCCAATGTGGGGCTTGAACCCACGGACCGCGAGATCACGACCTGAGCCGAAGTCAGACGCCCAACTGACTGAGCCACCCAGGCGCCCCTCATACACATTTTTAATCTAGGGAAGCTACTAGAGCTGTAACGTAGTTGAGCCTGGTAATTAATTCCATGTTAGGACTGAAATGTCTTTCATTTCTAAGGTGCTTTTGGCATGAGAAGTCAGGGTTCCATGTGGCTGATTCACAGACTGTATGAATTAGATCACATTCAGCTGATTGATCAATCAGTTTGTTTATTGCTCAGATATAATACTCAGCAAACTGATTGACAGAGCCATGAGGAAAGCAAAACAAAACAGAACAACAAAACAAACTCATCACCACCAAATAGGACTTCTGGAAAGTAGAAAGCACTATTCTAACATTCATAACAGAGACTCAGTAAACTCTTACCAATTAATTAAAGCAGATCTTGCATATCTGTAAAAACAATATTATTGTAATTCATTCTGCAAGAAGAGACTTTGAACCTAAACTTTTTGGTTCAAATACTGACCCCATCATCTGCTAATTGTATAACTTTAGACAAGTTACTTAAAATCTCTGAGATTCTGCACCTGGAAAATTGGGAATAATAACAGTAGCTAATTCATACTTTGTTTCTGAGAAGATTAAATATGTTAATATATCATAGTATGCTTAAGAGTGTCTGTCACATAGTAAATTTCCACTAAATGCTAGTTATTTATTATTACTATTATTTTTATCCCATAAGTTTGCAAAAATACCAAAAATTATTTGCTTTGGAAAAGTCAGTTTCTCTGATTCTAGTTGCCTCTCTTATAAATGACAACTTTTCACCATTGGTCTTTATACATGATTATTTTTAGTTTACAGAATCCTTTCAAAATATGACATATGACAGTTAGGTGCCTGACTTCGGCCCAGGTCATGATCTCATGATTTGTGAGATGGAGCCCCATGCCAGGCTCTCTGCTGTCAGTGCAGAGCCTGCTTTGGATTCCCTCTCTCTCTCTGCCTGTCTCTCTCTCTCTCTCTCTCTCTCTCTCTGCCTCTCTCTCTCTCTCTCTCTCTCTCTGCCCCCTCCCCTGCTCATGCTTTCTCTATCAAAAATAAACATGTTTAAAAAATGACATCATGCAACCTTCAAACAATATTAGGAGGTAGAGGGCACAGGTAAGACTGTTTTTCATTTTATGGATGAGATAGCAGAGGCTCAGAGAGATTAACTGACTCGCCCAAAGTCTTTGTAACACCATGACTTCAATGCGAATATTTGTGGCATAAACTCCTGTACAGTTTGTAGGACAATTTCTAGAATCTCCCCAAATATAAGGATACTTATAGAGTTTCTGTCTAGTTGAAGCTTTGAAGTTAGTGGGCAGGCAGCCACTCATTAAATCTCTCTCTCTCTCTCTCTGATTCCATAGTAGCTGCAAGCCTACATAATGTTATCATATTATAGTCTACTTAAGTCAGTTTAAACATGCGACCTTGATGTATTGCTGAGAGCATTACACCCATGTGATTCTGCTCTTCTGGTTTATGGAGAGCCACTCATTTTCATATACATTCTGCCAAAGTGATTTCTGTGCCGATACTTCTGGTGTCAGCTGATCTTGTGACGGAGCCAGAGCCTGACTCAGTCACCTGCTGTGGGATAAAATAGCCGGGGGTCTTTAAGAAACGTGTTCAGCTTAACTTCTAATGTCATGGTTCTTCCTAATAGCGTGGATTACAGTGCCAGAGCCTTTTGCGATGGTTTATTAACCTGTCAGAGGCATATCTGTGAATAATAATGAAGCCAGGAGATGATATTACCTTGCAGCATAAAGGGAGTGTCTAAGAGCTTTTCCTGCTCTCACTTCCCTTCTGTAGAATGTAATCAAATGCAGCAGCCACACTCTTCCAACCCCTGTGCTTCCTGCCTTGCTCCTTTGCATTCCCTCAACAGCCAACATCAGTGCCCAACAATCAAATAATAGCATTAGATTATCACCAATAGCTTGTTACAAGGAAGAATTCCTGTAATTCTCCAACAGTACAGGTGTGCTCTCTATCGGGGGGAATTTCCATAGCGGTGTCAGTTACCCTGACAGAACCAGCTCTGATTGGCAGGAAATGTCACGCATCAGCTTCTCAAGGGTCTGTGAAAGCTTTTATATATCATTATTCACCTTTAAATAAAATACAGCTAAAACTGACACTCAGGTTTGTAATGAGATGAACACCATTGATGTTTTCTGTATAGTAAGGCAGGGAACACATTCTGAAAATTCCCAAAGAAGAAGAGCCATCATTTTTAGTGTGAAATAGCAGTCATCAGAAATGTATTGGGTATCCACTTTATTCAGCCCCTGGCTAGACACTGTGCGAGAACCTTACAATAAGTAAATGAAGCAGAGTTGTCTTTTAGGAGTTCATCACTTCTCTGGGAAGGTAAAGCATATATTCTGGAAATAATTTTTTTAAGTCGTGAATTAACTGGGGCGCCTGAGTGGCTCAGTGGGTTAAACATCCAACTTCAGCTCAGGTCATGATCTCACAATTCATGGGTTCAAGCCTCGCATCAGGCTCTGTGCTGGCAGCTCAGAGCCAGGAGCCTGCCTCGAATTCTGTGTCTCCCTCTCTCTCTGCCCCTCCCCTGCTTGAGCTCTCTCTGTAAAAAAAATAAATAAACGTTTTAAAAGATCATGAATTAACTGAATGCTTAAATTCAACATAGGCAAGTGCATGACTATGGATGGTGAAGAGAATGCATGTTTTGAGTGATCAGGAAGGGAACTATGGAGGAAAGAAGTGGGTTCAGCAGGAGAGATGAAATCAATTCCTTCCTGACCATCTAACCTACAAAAGGTTATGTGTTAAACATTATGTTTATGTTGGATGGGGGAAGAATAAGGATATCATTGTGAGGAATACCTAGGTAAATTGAATGGAAGGTCCTGATTTTTCGCTTTCCTATGATAGAATTCTACATCTACACTCAGACCTGGTATGTAGTGGGGTTGTATACTTCCTTTCACCTTGGTCATGGCCATGTGACTTCCTTTGGCAGATAAGTTGTTAATGGATGTGATGGGAGCAGAAGCTTGGCATGTGCTGGTCTAGTTGGGCTTGCTCTTGTGTCTTTAGGTCTGCCACATAAAGCTCGTTGCTGAAATATTTCCCCCTCTGCCCAGATCTGAGAAAGAAAATCCATGGAGCAGATCCACACCCAATGCTAGAACAGCTGGACCCCATTATGCAAAAGCACAACTCACCAGCAGAGCTCTTTGGAGCTCAGCTAATTTATTTTTAACCTGATCGAGAGAAGGACAATACATGTTTTGTATAAGCTACTAAGATATTAGAGTTTTGGCTACACAGCGAAAGCACACTGAGAAAAACAGAAAATAAAAATTAAGGTGGCTCTCACAAGAATTTTAATCTAGAGGGGAAATAATGGCTGATTTAAATATACTATCAAATGACTATACTATTCAATAAGTAGGATAAGTGTCTTGAAAGAAGTATAAAGTATTGTGGGGAAGAGGGTTCACAGGAGAGGTAAGAGGCCTTATGTTTACAAAGATTTCATGAAAATGATAGCATACTCTTAAAGGAAGGATAAGATTTGATCAGATTGTGGGGAGAAAAGGGAAGCAAGGACAAAGTATCTGACAATACCTAAAAGTTGCTTTTTTTTTTTTTTTTTGGTAACCCAAGTGTCTGACATGAAGTTTTTGATTGCTTCGATGAGGCATCCACTTCGAAAACAGCTGTCCTCCATAAACATTTTGCCAGATACCGGCCTAGAAAAACAACCAGGCTGCCCGTCCCGAAGTGTCTTTGTTTGAGAGCTCTCTGGTTGACTTAGTAACTGACCATTTGATTGCTTGTTTTCCCTTCCCACTCGTATGTTTTACATTCACCAATACAGAGTGCACCCTGAGAAGAAACCCTGAGGACCCCCCCCTTCCGCCCCCCCATAAAAGCAGAATGCCAGGCCTGTGTGCATGGCACCCTTGCTGTGTGACCCCAGCCTACGATGTACTCTCCAGGACTGGTGAGTAGTAAGACTTGTTTTTTTTTTTTTTTCCCTAATTTATTTGATGGTTGTGGCTGAGTCTTGGATGGTTGTGGATTGAGTCTTGCAATCATAATAAACAGCACAAGGGCAGGTCCAGCCACAACAAGGGGAAATATGTGTGAGGGTTCTCCTTGGGCCTAGGTGAGTGCCCCCAGGCATTTCTAGCTAATAACATCACTGTGGAAGGGCTGAGGGCAGGGTACAAAACAATATTTCAGTTTGGAAGCCAGAATTCATTGAGAAAGAAAGCAGTATTTGCATGGGATGATGTATTTGATTTCCATTGCTGCTATAACACTTTACCCCAGAGTTAGTGGTTTCAAACGATACCCATCTATCATCTAGTGGTGTAGGCCAGAAGTCTGGGTGCAACCCCATTTAGCTAGGCTCTCTGCTTGGAGTCTCCCAAGGCTATAGCAAGGGAAGCAGAGCTGTGTTCTTTTCTGGAGGCTCTGGACATATATCCACTACCAGGCTCGCTCATTTTATTGGCCAGACCCAATTCCTTGTAGTTGTAGGACTGAGGTCCTCACATCCTTGCTGGCTGTCAGCTGGGGACTGATCAGCTGCTTGCTTCCTCTCTGACTGCATGCAACCTCCCTCCTGCTGGGGTGGTTGGTCAGTGCAGGGGGGGGGGGAGGGGGGAGTTTGTCGTCTCCTCCTCCCTCTCCAGCAGACTCTTTGGCTTCCCCATTCTGCTTTTAAGGGCTCATATAATTACACTGTACCCAACTGGATAATGTGGGATAGTCTCCTTATTTTCAAATCATCTGATTGGTAATTACCAGTTGGTACTTTCCACCTGCAAAGTTTTTCAGAAGTACCTAGATTAGTGTTTCATTGACTAACCAGAGGACAGAAGTCTGAGGTGGGAGGTAGGGGACTTCTTTAGAACTCTACCACAGGGGATATATATGAAAATTAGTCTTAACTGAATAAAATTGAGACAATAGTTAAGAGAGCATAGAGACATAAGCCTGGACAGATAGATTAGAGCTTGAGACTGGAAAGCTTTATATGCCGGGATGGAGGTGATAGAGAGCAATGGAAAGTTCTTGTGTAGAGCTGTCAAAAAATCAGAACTCCACATTTTTATACATTATACAAGGGCTTATTGGGCAACAACTTCCTTTGTATACTGTGTAAAAATGTAGAATTTTACAGAACATCAGCCCATTTTGTTCGGGAGAAGATACAAGTTCCAGTTGACAGGTTATTGTAATTGTCATGGTAATCTTAATAAGATGTAAATTTTTAAGTTTATTTAGAGACAGAGAGATAGCATGAGCATGGGCAGAGAGGGGCAGAGAGAGAGAGGGGAGGTGAATCCCCAGCAGGCTCCGTACTGAGCACAGAGCCTCATGCGGGCTTCATCCCATGATCTTGTGAGATCATGACCTGAGCCAAAATCAAGAGTCAGACACTTAAATGACTGAGCCACCCAGATGCCCCTGTAATTCTTTTAGTAGTAAATACAGCAAGAGGGATAGATAGGAAAGCCCACCAGGGCCAAATGTAAAAGATTTTGGATGCTGAGTCATGGGCTGGAAACTGAGGGAAGTGGGGAGGATCAGAATTCACTGTGATTTCAAGCACCAGTGGTTGGAAAGAAGGTAGTGCTGTACCTGAAACATGGAGTGAATTGCACATGAAGAAGGTTAAAGTTTGTGTGGACAGTTTCGGAGAGAAGCTACCCCACAGGCAGTTGGCATATAATCTGGGCTAGAGACCCTGAAGCTATCCTCCATGAGACAAATGCCAAAGTTTGGGGGCACCTAAGACCAGTGAGCGACTGGAGAGAGGATGGGGAGGGAACACAAGGAGAGGCTGAGAACAAAACTTTGAAAAATGGCTACATGTTGTGAGGAGAGATACAAACAGAATCTAGTGATGGAAACTGAGAAAGAGCAGCCAAAGTCCTAGAAAAGAGAGAAGGAAAATCCAGTGCCAAAGAGGTAGAGAGAATTTAAGAAGGAAATGATTGGTGATGTAAAGTGCAGAAAAATTAGTTTATTCCCATCTTTGCAAGCATTAGAAGTTGACCAGAAACCAATTTTCTCTAACAGATGGGAAAAAGATCTCCGGTAAGCACATGATGATCTCAACATTGTGGTACACACACGTATAACTGTGTTTTTAACTGTGTCTTTCATTTGCAAAAATCTCCTAACTGACGCCCACTAAAAGTCCCCAATAAACAAACATTTCTTGGCTTCAAATACATAGATCATTCAGGAAATGGCAAGGAAAGAAAATTTACTCTCCTTTTCCTTGGCTTCTATGGGACAGAGGTTTCCTTAAAAAAATATCCTTTTGGGGTGCCTGGGTGGCTCAGTCGGTTAAGCATCTGACTTCAGCTCAGGTCACAATCTCGCGGGCCGTGAGTTCGAGCCCCGCGTCGGGCTCTGGGCTGATGGCTCAGAGCCTGGAGCCTGCTTCGGATTCTGTGTCTCCCTCTCTCTCTGCCCCTCCCCCGTTCATGCTCTGTCTCTCTCTGTCCCAAAATTAAATAAACATTAAAAAAAAATATCCTTTTAGTTGCCAGAAAAAGGGAGGCCACGATCTTTTCCCCAGAGAGAACACTTTCAGAATAGAGTGGCCTGCTTTCATCATGTCACAGGTTAGTGTTTGGCAATTATTTCTGATGTTAAAAAGAAAAAAAATACAAATGATTATTAGTTTGTATTTGGTCAGGTTACTCCTGACCAATGAGAATGCACACAACCCCTCTCCTAAATTGTATAAAGTGCAGAAGTACCACCTACCCACCCTCAAATCAAATGTGCTCCTGAATAAAAGTAAAAATTGAAGAAATGTGGCTAGTGATTATAGAGGGGAAAAATACCCAGATTCATATATGTCTAATTTAAGCTTGTATGTTTTCTTATTGTAGAATTGTTCTAGTATCGTATATTGTCTCTACCTCACCCCCAAGAGATTCCATTAATTGACATAATATTGACTTGTGTAAATATTTATGGCAGGACCTCAGCTTCCCATACTTGGATCTTTTATAGGCCCTTATTTTTGGTAGGGAGAGTGAGAGATCTTAGCAATTCAATAAACATTTATTTAGTCAACATTGGAGACTCTTGGCCAATATAGGAGAAACTCTTGTTCTTGCCACTTCATTGGGGTCTGAGAGGGCTCCATGGAGGAATGATGTTCATACTGGTTAAATTTCCCTACGACTCACTAATTGGGTTCAGTTTGGGTGAAACCAACTCAAACTTGTCTGGCTCTTGGTGCTTCCCATCCCCAACCCCTCGACCCCCGGTCCCCATAGGACTTTCAGCTCCTAAAAAGCCTTGCCCAAACCTGAGTGGATATGTGTTCACAGGCCCTTTGGTTAGTTGCACATGCCATGGAGAATCCAGTTTTATTCTTCTCTATGTAGGTACCCCTCCCCCTCAAATGATGCCTGATGACCAAGAAGCCTCTGGAACATGATGCAGCAGTGCCACTCTTTCTGCTTTCTCCTGTGAGACCCCAACACACCTGCCCCCAGGACTGCCTCCTGATGGCCTAAGCTGTTGGCTCACAGTGTCAGAGGCTGTGAGGTTCCATACAGAAAATGGAGACTATCTCTTTTCCAGAGGCTGTCACACTTGTGTTGGCATGCCTCAAAACATGAATTCTGTCTTGAAGCTGGTATCTGCAGTTCTTTGCTTTACAGGGCTCAAAGACTGAGTTCAGCCAGCTAAAAATAGCTGAATAACACCATGCTGTTAATCAGTTTGCCATACAGCTCCCAGGTGCCTGTAAACTCCCTCCCTTTTTCAGACCAAACCAAAACTTATCACAGAAATGTATAATTTCAGCTCATTAATGTATTGGTGGGTTATTATGCAATTTCATTTTTTGAATCAAGGTATCTCTGATAGCAAGATATGATCATAAAAGTGTGAAATATGCATCTGTATCCATGTCTAAAAAATGGGGAAAATGACATAATACTGAATCCTTCAAAAGGAAAAAAAAGTTTTCTTGCATAAATTAGGTAAAATTGAAAGACAAAAGAGAATATCAGTAAAATGAAATTGGCAATATTACAAGGCAAAGTATTAGTATATTAATACATAGACATTTTTTATAAACAACCCCAAAAAAATAATTTTGAATAACAATAAATCAAAGAAGAGATAGCGCTCATAAGCTGATGAAAATAGATGCAAATATGCCAATAATTGGAGTATTTCAAATTAAAATATCAAAGTATTTGTCCTCAAACATGCAAAATTACATTACAGGCAAGGTTACAGCAAAATAGGTACCATCCTCTATTGCTTTTGGAAATGCTATTTGTTGTGAGTACAACTTTGCTGGAATTGATTTTTGACCTGTTCATATCCTTTCACCTAGTAATTACGTATCTAGTGCAAAATCAGATGAACACAAACTATAGTGTTATTTATAATGTTCCAAATTGAAACTAATGTCAACACTTAAAAATATTACATTGGCCATTGTTATTGTTGAGTCCATACTTGAACAAAATACCACAAACCTGGTGGCTTACAAAAACAGAAATCTCTCAAATTACAGGCTAGGAGAGTGAAGTTAAAGTGTTGCCAAGGCTCTAGGGGAGAATTTGGTTTTTGCATCTTCTATCTTCTGGTGGCTGATGGAAATCCTTGAATTGTGCTTTCATCATTTCAGTCTCTGCCTTCATGGTCATGGTGCCTCCTTTCTCTATACCGACCTTTAAAAAAAAAAAATTAACGTTTATTTATTTTTTGAGAGACAGAGACAGAGCATGGGCTAGGGAGGGGACAGAGAGAAAGGGGGAGTCACAGATTCCTAAGCAGGCTCCAGGCTCCGTGAGCTGTCAGCACAGAGCCCGACGCATGGCTCGAACTCATGAACCATGAGATCACCACCCGAACTGAAGTCAGACGCTCAATCAACTGAGCCACCCAGGTGCCCCTCTATACTGACCTTCTGAGGACACTTGTCATTGGATTTAGGGCCCAACTAGGTAATCGAGGATGATCCCCTACTCTCAAGATCTCCTAAACTTAGTAACATCTGCAAAAAGACCCCTTTTCTAAATAAGGTAATATTCTCAGATTTCAGGTTTTCTGATATGAATGAATCTTTTTTGAGGACCACTGTTGAACTCATTCCAGCTATTAAGTTCTCGTGTATCCATTTGTTGGAATAAAGTCACTGAAATCACATTTAGATGGTATGAGAAAATTACCTCAAGAATATTGAGTAAACAGGAAGATAGAATGGTATATGGTCTAAAATTCCAATTTTGTAGAAAGAAATTTTAAAAAGGAAAAAAAAAATATCCCACAAACACACATAAAAACAAAGTGGAAAACTTTTTATATCATGATGTACCCAAATACTTCTCAAAATGACCTTTTTCAGAATGGTGGGATTGAAATTTGCTTTCCTTTCCTGTTTTCAGTATTTTTCATCTAAAATGGGCATGGATTTATTTTATAACAAGTAGGTTTAATTTTGTTGTTAAACAATAGAATAAAAGATGTAAAATAAGATGTAAAAAATGAAAACTGATAAGAACAAGCAGTTACTTCATTAAAACAATTAACTGCAAATATATGAAAACATGTAGTTTTTCCATATACTTGTAGTAAATTGGAGAACACAGTAGTAAAGCAATCTAATACTCTTTTTTTAATAGCTTTATTTTGAGAGCAAGAGTGGAGCAAGGGGGAGGGGCAGAGAGAGAAGGAGAGAGGGAATCCCAAGTAGGCTCTGCACTGTCAGCACAGAGCCCAATGAGGGCTTTGATCCTACTAATGATGAGATGATGAGCCACCCAGGGGCCCCTTCTAATACTCTGTTAAAACTTCAAATAAAAACTGTATTGTAATTACATGGAAAGGGAAAAAAAAAGAAAAACCCTACTGAGAGACAAACATACTGGAAACTAGAGACCTAGTCTGCATTATTTGATGGTGAGACAGTGTTGAAAAATGCCCTCTCTCTCAGTTGCATAACAGCTTGGCAAACAAGAAACAGAAAAGTCATCGGAGAAATAATGGCACCCAGACTACGGAAAGGGCTGTACACAGTCTTTGCCATCACAGTGAGGTTCAGGGATAATCTTTGATGTTCTAAATGTGCTGCAATGGCAAAATCTTCAACCCTGCTTTCAAGGTACGAGCATTAAAGCTTGAGTAAATTATTTCTTTTAGCTGAGTTAAGTTTACTTACCTGTAAATTGGGAAGCATAAAACCATTTACTTCGCAGGTTTATGTGGAGTCCGATAATGCAACGGGCATGGAAGTACTTGGTAAAACTGTAAAGAACTCTGTAAAAGTTACTGCTCTTTCTGTTTGTAGTACATGTGCACAGTGACCGTGGTGTCTTGGGGCTCATAGAAAGTCAACTAAAGAAGCCTTGCTGAAGACACTTTTGATAATTTCTTTATCTTCACTATTCGGAATTATTTCCATGACCTTGGGAAAACCAATTAAAAAAATGTGAATGTTTATTTTGAGAGAGAGGGCGTGAGGAGAGAGGGACAGAGAGAAAAGGAGACACAGAATCCAAGGCAGGTTCCAGGCTCTGAGCTGTCAGCACAGAGCCCAAAGTAGGGCTCAAACCCAGAAACTCCGAGATCATGATGTAAGCTGAAGTCAGATGCTTAACTGACTGAGCTGGGGTGCCTGCATTTGAGAGTTAATAATAATCCCTCTGGGACCTTAAACTGAGTGGAGTTGTTCTGTACATCAACACAGGAATATCACAGCGGATCACTTTCCTATCGTGTGACCAGATCCATTGGACACCCATGGAACTAATTCATTTGGCTGATTTAATTAAAACGGTTGGGCAGCATTTATCTGACATCTGACAATGGATTTTGGTGGTCTGTTTCCAAAATAAAAAGGGACTCTGGTTTTATCTAATTGATAAGGTTGTAGCAGTTAGAAGACTCAGTGATGTGGTGATTTAGCTGGAAAATTCACTTTTAGTGGGGATTTAGGAATAGAGTGAAGTTCAATAGAATTGAGAAACGGGCTAAGTGCCTCAGAGTTGCCTTCTGCCCTAAGAATCTGTTGGGAAAGCAAAAAAAAAAAAAAAAAAAAAAAAAAAAAAAAAAAAAAAGATCTGGTTTAGCAAACAGTAGGAAAATCAATAATACTTAGGATGTTAATGAAATTTGAAATTAAAAAAATGTGCTGTTATGAGCTAGTCTGAGTTTGCCTGGAGAATGATTAATAGCAGAATTTGAGGATTCTTTTGGTCTAGCTAAAACTCTTCTCCTCAGACAGGACTTTGAGCTCTTTGAAAAAATGGACTTCACATTGAACTCCAAAAGGATTTGTCAACTCTACCCAGTTTGCTCATGATCCACTAAAGACCACCTAGATATTTAAAAACAAAACAAAGCAAAAAAAAACTACTCTTGAATTTCAAAAAAAAAAAAAAAAAAAAAAAAGTTTAGTCCTCTCACAATTTCTCCCTTAACTCACACATTCTTAAATTTTTTTTTTCAACGTTTTATTTATTTTTGGGACAGAGAGAGACAGAGCATGAACGGGGGAGGGGCAGAGAGAGAGGGAGACACAGAATCGGAAACAGGCTCCAGGCTCTGCGCCATCAGCCCAGAGCCTGATGCGGGGCTGGAACTCACGGACCGCGAGATCGTGACCTGGCTGAAGTCGGACGCTCAACCGACTGCGCCACCCAGGCGCCCCTCAATAAATTGTTTCTAGTAATTCAGAAGTCAAATTGAATGGAGGGGAAGGCTAGAAGAGGGCTCCTGTTATGTAACAGATCATTAGGTTCTTGCCTCTCTTATACATGAGGAAAATTCCAGAAAGGGGAAAAGTGTATTTTTGCATTGCTTGATTTTTTGCAGAATCCCTTGGCTGATGGCAGCCTTGGGAATAACCATAAAACCAGGAGTATTAGGTATCCACACAATATACAGGTATGATGGTGGTCATTATCTATCTGGGATGATAGATTTGTGCTTTCATTTTTCATCATTATAAAAACTGTACATTGTTGAGGAACTAATAAATCCCAATACAGCAAGCATTCCTTAGATGGTTCCATGATATTTATGGAAACTACATTTTCTTCCTTGTACTTTAGTATTACATTAAAAATTATGTTGAAAAGTTATTTAGGAGCAGGGCCCATTAAAATGTAAATAGAGGTAAAAGGTGAGGTTTAATTCTCAACCTGCTACTACTTACTTTTAAAGAGACCATATTTGCATTTTTTTCAGAATCTGGAGTCCCTGATGATCAGGATTTGGGGAACCGTGTTTGCTTTGGAGAAGACTTGCAGAGCCCCTTGAATCACAGGTAAGCTTCTGCCTGCTGCCTCTTTCTTAGAGTGGTTCTGGGTGTTTGGCATCTTTATTGAGATTTGACTCCTAGAAGCATTAAGAAAATACGGACTACAACCCTGCCATATCTAAAATGAATTTACTGCCTCCCCTTCTTTAGACTGGCCTTATCTTCTGCTAGTCAAGTAGTTACTCTGAGAGATTTAAAAAATTAGTAAACTTTTTCTGGTGTTTTGTGCGGTGTGTGTGTGTGTGTGTGTGTGTGTGTGTGTGTGTGTGTGTGTGTTTTGTCTTATTTTTATTTATTTATTTTTTTTGCTGAAGTTTGCAATCAAACATGAATTCTGGGCTATTTAGTAAAAGCAAAGTAACCAGCTTTACCCTTCCATACCTCAATGGACATGAAGCTATGGCCAGTTACTTCTCCAATAGATTCTAATAAAACAATACTTTTTCTTAGTAATTCACTCTTCTAAGCATGGTTCTACATCATACTAAGCCAGTCCCAGGAATCTCCTTCTCCTCTCCCTGTGTTTGGAAATAGGTGCATGATAGAATTCTGGCCAATAGCAGGCAAGGTAGATCCTTCTTGGAAAGTAAGCTCTATTTGTAATAACAGACACAAAGACCTTGTCCTATTCTGTTGGAAATCTCGATGTCTAAAAGCTATATATATATGGAAGCCATTTGATGACCCTCAAGACCAAGCCAACAAACTGAAAATGGTTAAGGGAAAAGAGAGGGGATACATGTGTCCTTGATGTTGAACTAATGAGTGATTTACATTGGAGCTGCCCTACCTTGTGTTTTCTTTGGAGTTATTTTCCTTAATATTAAGGAAAATATTTTTCTCTAGAAAAAGAAAGCACAAAGAAAACCCAATACAACATTGACACCAGGATGCAAGTTAAAAGCACGAATAACCGATTCTTACACCAGCTTGATGAATGGAGAACACTTCACATTGCTTCAGTTTAATTTTCTTTTAATTTGACAGTCCTTATGTTAAGGTTCAGAACTCAGAATCTCTTTCCCTTTAAAGGCTGAGTTAATCACTTGTTGAAAGCATGGAATAAAGAAGTTGAATCTCTGATGTGTGTGTGCATTTGCACTGCTAAATATCAAGGAGAAGTGTTCCTCTTGAGGCCTAGTTTCAAGTGTATATTCAGCTTTGGTCACGACATCATATTCACATTCAGGAGGTTGGGCTACTATATTGGACAATATAGATTTAGAGGGAATATCAATTAGCATGCTTTTGATGGGTCACAGAAGAAGCAACTCAAAATGGACAAGAAATACAGAGATAAGCTGTCCTAGGACAAGTTCCATGACATCCTTTGAGATTCAGGTTCTTTCCAGAGTTTGGTTCTGCATTCCTTGAGAAGTTGGCTTTGCATTGTAGCTACTTTACAAAACCAGCAGAATTCCACCAGACATGATTTGAAAAGCTCTGAACTAGATGTGTTTTTATATTTCTTTAGGTTATAGAATTCTGATTTATTCTATCTGAATATTTTGTAGAGAAAAGCTTATATGCCTTTGAATGTGCAATCTTCCTCAGAACACCTAGTGACCAAACTACAACACAGAGGGCTTTAATTTTGTCTGAGAAATTCTGGTATGAAGCAAGATACGTTTGGCAGAAATAGGTTAAATGTGAATTTAATAGCCCTTGAATGTTTTGAGCAAAGCATTCACCAAAATTCTAATGGGAAAAAAAGTTCATTCAAATAATTATAAAATACATATTCAATATGAATTTAAAATACCTAAAGGGAAGATCATAATTTGAAACGCTGATGCAGTACCAGCAAGCTTGGGATTTCATTTACCCACTAACACAGTGGCCAGAAAAACCTGTCATCTGTATAATGCTCGTCTGTATGCCAGATTGTCAAAGGAGACTATTACAGTTTAATAAATACATCTCAATGAACATCTGGAATAAAGAGTATTAGCATTCTTCTGGTACACATGATAACAACAAATACTCACTTTTTTTGTAGTGTATTTATTATATACTAAAAAACTCACTAACTACTTTTAGTGTTTGGGATGGCCTCTGGATAAAGTATAATTCAAGGAAACACATTTAAAAGGGTAGAAATCTGTCATCCGCATATATCACACTGGTAAATTTTGATGAACTGTCACTGGTGATTTTAAACAAAAAGCCTCCATTTTTAATGCTTATGAATAAATAGGGTGTATTCAATGTCTCCTGGTTCCAGTCAATCTAGAAATACTTCAACAGCAGCTGCTCCAACTGAATTTTGGCTCATTGGGTTTCTGTCAAAACTCAGAACTACAAATACTGCTCTGAAGATAGGAGGCGAGGGAAAACTTCAAGAGTGTAAATGATTTTGAAGCTCAAAATAGCTCACATTGACTTTGGCACAGGAGTTTATAAATCTATTCCTAACTCAAGCCTATTCAGGGTGCTTTGTAAATGAAATAGTTGGCAATATCTGTAAAATCTCATCATCATGAAGCCTAACTTTTCATTCTTCTACTATGAAGGAGATGGGGACAACGAGGCACCCATCGAAGTAGGTAGAGGCAGTATACACAGTGCTTAAGTGTTTGGGCTTTAAAACCAGGCTGCCTCGCTGGAATTTCTGTTCTGCTAATACTGGTAGTAGGATCTCGGACAGGTTGCTCAACCCCTGTGCACCTCAGAGCAAATTCAGATTGGAGATAATGCCACTTCCTAGAGTTGTCAGGACGGTTAACAAAGTTGATCCACACAAAGAACAGTCCCTGACACATAATATTCAGTATCTTTAAATGGCTCTTGTAATTGAGTTTATTATTAAGAAATTCCTTAGCTTACTCTTCTCAGCTAACTCATATTTTTTCTTTTTTTAAAAAATAGGCAACATGCACATCTTTAGACTCGTTCAAATCATCAAAGCCTAAATCTTAGCAATCTTGATGACCTTTCCATCCGAAGTGGATAGGAGTCCACAAATCCCCTCTGGAGAGCTCTCCAGCATTCTATATCAAGAAATTAAGTACACCTCTTGGAAAGTCAGAAGGGCCAGCTTGCTTCGGTATAGCCTGGCAAAAATTCTTGAAGCAGTTGTGAAGTCTTTGGGTATAGAGCCAACATGTTCTTTTGATAGGCTTTAATCTTCCATCAGGGTTATATTTATTCTTAAAGTCACTTCCAGTTCCTGAAAGATGACTAACTTTACTTTGGACGTATAGCCAGAGAGGTTGTTACAGTTCCTAATTCTCTTAAATCTCTGGATGTGAAATTCCTTTCACACAATATCACTGACCTGGAGTAAGTACTATGTGATTTGTTAGCATGATAAAACTAGTAAACCATAGTAGACAGGGTAGCCTTCTGAGGCCTGTGATTTCTCACAGCACTTGTAGTTTATGGCAATATCTTTCATCCAGGGAATAGGTTTGATTATTTTAACACCCTTAAAGATAGAGAATTTGTAGGCTATTTGAGAGGTGGATGCTTGGATAGTTTGCTAACACAAGGTCAGGTTTCTTGTTTTCTCTGAGATAGAACTATTTGAACAAATGCTCTTACATCTTTGTTTGTGGTTCTTTTTTTTATCGAGGCCAGAGATAAATTTACATTTAAAAAATTCCATGATCATCTTTAAGAAGGAAGCTTTTATACTATGCTATTTAGAGATGGGAGGTATTAGCCTGCATTCATTACCTGATTTTTCACAAACTCCTGTCTTCAGCTATAGCTCTGCTTTATTTCAGGACAACTTAATAAAACGTCTTCGGATGAATTTCTCAATCAGAGCCCCCATGACATGTAATTAAGTAATGAAGCTCAGATTTTTAGGAAGGGATTTGTGTTGAATTAGAAGTAGGAGAGATGACTTAACCAGGCTTTGCACAAAGAAAAGTGGAGATGTGTGACAGGGAGAAAATCGTGTAGCCAGAATGACTAATGAACCTGCTGTGGTTTTAAATGATAACATTATACCTAGAAAAGGAGTAAAAAAAAAAAAAAAAAAGAAAAAAAGCCAGAACTTGTGTTGCTTTTTTGTTGTTGTTATTGACTCTATAGTAAGGCCCACGGCAGTTATTCTGAGTTTAGTGTTTATAATAGTCCCTCTTGATGCCTATTAAAATGGCAAATTTCTTTGTCCCACCTAAGAACTGCTAAAGGAGGAATCTGAAGTTTATGTGCAATGAAGTTTGAGATTAGCTGGCATGAAGTAGCCCCCCATTTGCCTCATTTTTGCCTTGATATCTCATTTGCCTTTGCTAAATTTCTAACCCAGTCAAGTCCCTGCCCATTTTTCTCCCCTGGGCTTTATTGAGGTAAGAGTGACAGATCAACTTATATATATTCAAAGTGTACAATGTGATAATTTGATATGTGTACATCGTGAAATGATTACCACAAGTAGGTGGACTGAACACTCTGATCACCTCACAGAGCTACCTGTTTGCGTGTATGATGAGGATGCTTACGCTCCTCTCAGAAGATTGAAGGTAGACAGTAGAGTGTTAATAACTGCATTCACCGTGCCATACAGGAGATCCCCACAACGTGTTCATGTTACAGCTGCGGGATTATACCCTTTGACCAGCATCTCCATTTCCTTCCCTCCTCAGCCTCTGATAAACACCATTCTTAGGTCTTTCTGGGAGATTTTTTCCCCCTTTTTTTAGATGCCACATAGAAGTGAGCATATTCAGTATTTGTCTTTCTCTGTCTGGCTTATTTCATTTAGCATAATGCCTTCCAGGTTTACTGGCATTGCAAAAGGTACAATTACCTTCTTTATCCTGGCTAATATTCCTGTGTATCGTGTGTGTGTGTGTGTGTGTGTGTACCACATCTTCTAAAAACTTAATTTTTTTTTATTATTGCAACATAATTGACATACAATGTCATATTAGCTTTAAGTGTACAACATAGTGATTCTGTTCTGTACAATTCTGTACATTACACAATCCTTACCATGATAACTATAGTCATAATATGTAATCCTACAATGTTATTGCAGTATTATTGGCTATATTCCTTGTACTATATTTTTCAAGTCTATGACTATTTTATAACCGGAAGTTTGTATGTCTTAATGTCCTTGACCTATGTTGCCCATCCCCTCCCCACTCACCTCCCCACTGGCAATTTTCACCAGTTTTTCTCTGTTTACGAATCTGTTTTTGTTTTTTCATTTGTTTTATTTTTTAGATTCTGCATGTAAGTGAAATCATGTGGTGTTTGTCTCTTTGACTTAATTCATTTAGCTTAATACTTTTTAGTTTCGTACATGTTCTCGCAAATGGTGAGACCTTACCCTCTTTGGTTGAGTAATATTCCATTATCTATAATCTGTCCTTTCACATTTTTATCCATTCATCCATTGACATACCCTTAGGTTGTGTCCATATCTTGGCTATTAAAAATAATGCTGCAATGAAAATAGGTGGGCAGCTCTCTCTCCAAGATCCTGACTTCAATTTCTTTGGATATATACTCAGAAGTGGGATTGTTGGACCATCTGACAGTTCTACTTTGAATTTTTTAGGAACCTCCATACTCTTTCCCATAATGGTTGTACCAATTTACATTTCTGTGCAACAGTATACAAGGGATCCCCTTTGACTTCAACACTTTTTAATCTGTTGCCTTTTTATTTTTATCAAAGCCATCCTAAGAATTGTGAACTAATATCTCATTGTGATTTTGATTTGAATATTTCTGATGATTCATGATATTGAGCACATTTTAATACACCTCTTTGCCACTTGTATATCATCTTTGGAAATATTTCTGTTCAGGTGCATTGTTCAACTTTTAATCAGATTTGTTTAATTTTTGTTTTTGTTCGCTATTAAAGTGTTTGAGTTCCTTGTATATTTTGGACATTAACCCTTTATCAGATATTTGGTGTGCAAATATTTTCTCCCATTCTGTATGTTGACTTTTTATTTTGTTGATTGATTTGCTGTACAGAAACTTTTTAACAGTCTTACTTTGTTGCCTGTGTTTTGGGGTCATATCCAAAAATCTTCTGCCGAAAACAGTGTCAAAAAGCTTTCTCCCTATGTTTATTTCAGGGAATTTTATAGATTTAGGTCTGAAATTTAAGTCTCTAATTCACTTCAAATTAATTTTTGTCAGTGGTATAAGATGTGAGTCTAATTTCATTCTTAAGCATATTAGATATCCAGTTTCTCCAATACCACTGTTGAAAGGACCATCCTTTCCCCGTTGTGTATTTTTTGTTTTGTTTTGTTGCACCTTTGCTTAAAGACTAGTTGACAGCATATGTGTGGGTCCATTTTCTAGGTTCTTTATTTTGCACCACTGGTCTCCATGTCTGTTTTAATGCCAATACTATACTGTTTTGATTACTACAGCTTTGTAATATAATTGGAAATGAGAAAGTGTGGTGCCTCTAGCTTTGTTCCTCTGGTTCAAGATTGTGTTGGCTGTTCAAGGTGTTTTGTTTCATATGAATTTTAGGATTGTTAATTCTATTACTGTGAAAAATGACATTGGAATTTTGACAGGGATTGCACTGGATCTGTAGACTGCATTAGATAATAGGAGCATTTTAACTGTTCTTTCAATTGATGAACACCAGTTACCTTTCCATTCATTTGTCTTCAATTTCTTTCATCAATGTCCTGTAGTTTTCGATGTACAGATGTTTGGTTACTGGTGGTATTTTTTACCTCTTTGAAAATAAACTTATTCCCCAATGTTCAGAGCTGATGCAGTTATTGGAACTTGAGTTGAGTCTAGTTGTTATAATATTTATTTAGTAGTGATCGCCTGCCACATGAAGACTATCTGGTCCTGAAAGTCCTGGGGGTCCTGCCTTCAAGATGCTCATGGTTGGGTAAAAAATAGAGAGAAGCTAATAGATACCTATGTCTGACCAGTAACATGTGAGAAGTACTTACCGTGGGCCCTGAGGAAGAATATGTAGCCTAGCATCAGGGATGTGGGGAGGGTCAGGAAATAAATTCTGAAGGAGATAAAAAGACAGGATTCTAAAGTGATGAGCAGCCTTTAGGACAGGGGCATTTGGGAAGGTGAGAAAGCAGGATGGGATGGGGAGTGTCATTTCTGGCAAAGGGAGGTTTTTGGAGATAACACATATTAGGTGATTCTGAAGATAAGTCTGGATAAAAAAAAAGCAAACCTTTGGATTTCATACTTAGGACTGCAGACTTTGTACTGAAAACAAAGGGAAGGTTGACAAAAGGATTTGTTGTAAATGTACTCAGGCCAGAGATGGCATATAATTAAAATGTAATAGTATCAAGTGGTAGAGATGTCTGCCCATCAAATCAGTTTGCAGTTTAAGGAATAAAACATAATTCTTGGTTCTTTTGTGGATGACAGTGAAACTGCCTTTGGCTGTAAGAACTCAGTCTCCTCTCTGAAATCAATAGATAAGATTAATGGGTAATGTTTACCTGAGCTGAAGCTTTATGCTTTTGGAGTAAAGATATCCTAGCATGCACAGGTGATGCTACTTCAGAGAATATATATCAGCACAGCTCAGTCTACACATTAGAGGAACTCTATTATCCATAGAGACAATAGAGCATGGTGGTTAGGGACTCAGGATGTAGATTCTGGTGCCCTGGGTTAAGTCTGAGCCCTGTCATGTTCTATTTTTGTGACCTTTGGTAAATGACGTAATCTAAGTCTCTGTATTCTTTTTTTCTTTTTTTAAGTGTGGATGGTAACACACTTCTCAAGAGTAGTTAACATTAGATAATATATTGTTAGGAGTTAAATTGTGCCCCCCCCCAACCTCCCACCAAATATATTGAAGTGTTAACTCCTAAGAAGGTATCACCTTAGATTGTGACCTGATTTGGAAATAGTCTGGACAGAGGTAGTCAAGTTTAAATAAATTCATTAGGGAAGACTCTTATCCTAATACAAAGGGGGAATTTGGACATAGAGACAGGTACATAGGGAGAACAGCTTCTGAACATAAAGGTAGAGATTGGGGTCATGTATCTCCAAGCTAACCAACACCAAAGATTGCCAGCAAACTTCCAGATGCTAAGAAAGAGGGATGGAACAGATTGTCCCTCACAGCCCTCAGAGGAAATCAATCCTGCTGACATCTTGATCTTAGACTTCTAGCTTCCAGAACTCTGAAGCCATACATTTCTGGTTTTTAGCCATCTAGTTTGTGGCATTTCATTACAGCAGCCTTAGCGAACTAATATATATGCATAATCTGCCTGACTCATAAGTTCTCAATTATTACTAGTTTTCCTTATTGATGTTAATACTGTTTTGTCACAGCCCTGGCTTCCTACTCACTCTGCCTTACCTGACTTTGGTCATTTGGTGAGTGGGCCTTGTTCTAGGAGTTAAGAGGAGGAAAGCCAGAAGTACAATGCAATGTGTGATGCACAGGTACCGCCAAGATATGTGTATAAATCAGGGTCATTCAGGAAATACTAGAACCAGTTATTGACCAGTCCAAGGCAGGTTTGGAATGGTGACATGACAGACCAGCAGAGAAGAGCAAGGGCTTTAGAGATTAATAGTCTAGACTGACATCTTCAGGAAAGCCAACTAACAAATGAATCAACAAAACACAAAACAAGGATTTGATTGTGGACAAAGTGGAAACTGAGCATGTATTGGTAAGATAAAGGTCTGCTTCCATGGTTGTGTATCTTTATTTATTCCTGAATCAAAAGTATCTTATTTTTATATGGGATTGACTACAACTGAAGACATTTGCAAGAAGGAGGAATATAGACAGAATAGAAGAAGAGAGGGGGGAGGAGGGGAAAGAGGTATGTATTAAGGAGCCCAGCCTATAGGTGGTGATCATTTCCACCGTGAATGAGACAGTTGGCAGAATTCCTCAGGAAGGTGTGATGGAACCTATATCAGTACAATTTATTCTTGAGGGGCTCTTGTGGTAAGATTTGTGAGTCCATTAACTCTGGACTTAATATAACTGGGCTTTGCCTACACACCTGACCAACCATGGTAAGAGAAGGCAGAGAAAATAAATGCAAGTATGTGTGTGTGATAGAGGAGTGAGGACAAGTGATGAAGAAAAAGCAATAAAAAGGGGATATAAAGAAAAAAAAAAGATAGGCACCATGATTAAGTGCCTAGATTCTAGTTCTGTGACTTAGGGTAATTGACCTCTCAAGATTGTTTCTTCATCTCTATAATGAAATTAATAGCCCCCATCTCCTTAAATTATTATGAGGATTAAATTCGCTAATATGCAAAACCACTATCTTGTTTTTATCCTTGTGTTTTTATTGTGCTGGGCATCTATTGAGATGGTACACCTAATGTGTGATGCCATCAAAAAGAATCTGGTAGAGCCTCATGTGCCAAAAAGGCAGGATGTTCAAAGTCAACAGTGAAGTGCAAAAAAGCAAACTGTAAGAGGCAGTGTACAATGTCTTCCCATTTGCATGAAAAATGATACATTTTCTTTCATATCTGTGGCAGAATAAAAAAATGATTATAGTCATTCCTCTATGGACGTTGTCTGGGACACCATAGACATAAGTAAAAGGAATCACATTGTACTGTATTTTTCTTTGTTACATTTAAAATTTTATCATTTGTGTACTCTTTTCAATGAAAAAACAAAAATAGAAATGAAAGTATGAGTTCCTGTCCTGCAGTGTGTAAATGAGATTATATGTAAGTTACCATTGGCTTCACAGTTAAAAAGCTCTCTAAAACATTGACTGTGATGATTATTAAGAAAGGGGGTTTCCTTTGGCTTTCAATATAATTATGGAATGGATGAAAAATGAGTCACTGAAAGAATGGGGTGTTAGAATTTTAAGTTATGCTATTTGTGTCACTTTGCTGCTTGCAATTTTGGGGAAAGATAAAACCACACTTTGTATGGTGTGGTTTACATGCATGGTTAATGTTGGTTCATCTCCATGGTTTCCTAATCTTCTAATGACCTGTAGTTTTGCCAGGGCACCCATTTTCATGTTACTAGACTGGAGTTTAGAGAATGGTCCTCCAAGTGCCCCAGAGATTCTCCACTAAAATGAGATTTCCTGGCCCTGTGCTTTCCTATGGAGAGTTGTGTACTTGAGTAAAACTTTTCAGTTGAAGGGGGGGGAGATCGCATAAGAGGAATTTGTGCTTTAGAGCCAATAGTGTACAAGTTTTGTTCCTCCAAAGAAAGACGTAACCAAAAAAGAATTCTCTTTAATCTTGATTTGTTGACATTAAACAACCAACAAACAAAACAAGAATCATTATAGATGGTTTGAAAATGTTAATGTTATGCGCTGGATAAAGTTAAATTTTTTAGTGCTAAATTAGGGTAGAAAAATTAGTCTTGAAGGGGCAATCCTTAGCTAGGTGGCTAACTTAGGCCATTCTTCTCATCTTGATCTTCTACAAAAATCCTTTATTTATGGGTTTATTTTAGAGGCCACCATGAGTCAATCTATATCCCACTTAATTTCAGCAGACGGGTGCTGGGAAACTTGTGTTGTTTTCTTCTGCTGTACCTGGACCGACAAGAGGCTACCTTTAATTGGTGATTTGTCGGGAAGCAACTAGACGGCAGCTCATTAGTGTTGGAGCTGGTGACTCTGAGGCCATCCGCTGGAAATGAGCTAAGAAAGTTGCCCTCCACTGAAAACTTACTCTGCTAGTATAATGTAACCCCATACCATGTAAAAAACAAAACCCTTTAATACTAAGGAAAATACTTTGTTTTTCTTAATTGTCTGTGCTGTGTAAAGTTAAATGTACTGCTTCACTATATATGTATGCAGCCATGACATTTGTTTTGCCTTGATTGGGAAAATCTCCATCTTGGCCAGAGCATAAGGGGCCTGTGGAAGTGTAATATTTTAAATTTTCTCCTACTAGTGTCTTTGGTTCCTCTTTGATTACTCTATAGCTGTTAGTTGGTTAATTATATTTTCTAGTCTGCATACTTCATGACAAATAGGAAAAAAAAAATTAGTGTGAAAGCACTGTTAGTAAAACACCCAAGACATTAGTTATCTTGCGTCCACCACAAAGAATAATGGGTTTGGCTGTTTCCTTCAGTTGGTTTGTGAAAAAATGCTGTGGCAAGTTAACTATTAGGTTTGATTTCCTCAAGGTCCTAGAATCCCAATAATCTGATCTGTTTCCCAGATAATTCTATGTCCTTAAGTGTCAAATAGAAATTGGAGCTCTAGTTCCTAAAATTGCAGCTTCAAGCTTACTTATTTTGGTGCTTCTTTCAGAATCAGACTTTGATGCTTTCATGCATGCATGCATGCATGTTTGTTTTCAGCCAACACTTACTGACTACTTACCGTGTTCTGGGTGCTGGTTGAGAAGCTGAAAGTAAAAACATGATGACAAATTACGCAAAATCTGATATGAAGGATCTTTAGGAAACAGACAAGTAAATAGATGATTCTACTCGAGTGTCTCAGTAGTAAATACAGAGTATTCTAGAAATATAGAGGAGGGATACCTAATTTAGACTGTGATGGAGGTGGGAGATATGGAAAGTTTCTGAGATCTGAGTTGAGTCTCAAAAGATAGGTGGATGTCGGCTAGGTAAAGAGTTGGGCAAATTTACTTCTTTAGAAGCTTAGAATTTTTACTATTTATAGAAATGTGGTAAAATTAAGATCCATTAAAAAACTCATAAGAGAAAAAAAACCTATGTAAAGAAAACATTAAGTCTAGAATATTAGGCAGAGGAAAATCTGTAATAAGCTGGGTAGAAAGGGAAGCTGAATCGTAACCTCGTCTCAGGTACAAGGATCAAGATTTAATGACCTGGAGATTCAGGATGCTTTTTAAAAATCATTTCTGGGTTATCTTATTCATGCATTCAGATTTAGTATGTCTGGAGGGAAGGACCAATAATAGGAATTTGTAACAAGCCACCCAGGTAGGCACGGGATTTCCCTCCCCTTAATTTTTGTTGCCATCACTATACCCAGCCTCTCTTTTATCCTTCTACTAACAAGTCCAGGAGAGGCTAACATTTTTAAAAAGTATCATTTTAAATGTTAAGCAACAATAGAAAGGACATAAGATAAGAGTCATTCAGTTGGTTAAGGTTATGCAGCACAAGGTCCTGCTGCTACTGTAAACACTATTTAGAGTTTAGGTTTAGAACAGCTTTACATGGACTTTCTTGGATTTCTTTCCCTCTTAGTAAATTTCTCTGTGAGACAGCTCATAGCTTATTTCCTGCACCTAGAAGTTTATCAGTTGTTCATTTTACCTCTAACTCATTTGGCTGCAAACATCTAAGGTCACCTTGATGCCCTACCCAGACTCCTTCAGTCCTACTTGGGTTTCCTACTCAGAGGAACACCTTTATCCTTAGCTAATTTGAAAGGATAGATTAATATTTCAGTTCTGCTGATGCTGTCTATTCACTCTAAGAAATAAAGGGCCTTTGTTGAATCCTTCCTAATGATAGTGCCACAGGTCAGAGATAACTTCACCATGAAATAATGTCTATGACAACACATTTGCACATATACCTTTAAGGCACATGCATAGTTCAACTGATATTTATTGAAGAATGAAGAATTACAGTAATTGTGAGTCATTCAGAGGCACCTGTGTCTCAGAATACTGATATCTAGGAAGACCTATGTGATATCTTACTTATCTTCTGTCTGACATCAGGAAAAGTAACTTTGCCTTGCCATGGCACTATTTCAAGAACTCCTTGAGAATAAGTAATTATGATGCCCACCTGTCTCAAGTTGTTACCTTAGTTGTTGTAATCTCATGAGAAATGACTGATTAGGGATTATTGGATAACAGGAACTAGGCTACTTTGTTGGAGAAAACAGAACTGTCAAAGTGAAATGATATAGTTGGTTTAAACATACATTCACTTGACAAACATTTTAACAGTGCTTTGTCAAGAGCTTTAGGGATAGAAGAGTAAAATACTACTCATTAAGAGCTTGTAAGTGGACCAAATTCAGTAACCATACTTGATTTAAAACAAAACAAAACAACAACAACAAAACCCCCTGCTTTTCTACAGCTCCATATAAAGTAGTATAACTTTAGACTAACTCTCTGTCTCTCCAGCCCTGAATGGGAACCTTTCTTCAAAGTGAGTAAGCCAGGCAAAGTAATTTAGTTTGGAGTTCTGAGTTGGAAGCACAGTAATTAAATACAAGTCTGGGTTATGTTGAAAGGTGCCCAGCTGCCCAAGAAAATTTAGACACCAGGGCAGGGAGATTGATCCTTGCAATTTTGGTTCAAAGTCTTCAGGGCAACATTTAGTTCTTTTTTTGGAAATTTTAGATCTCTGATATGTACAATGCAACAGGGGAAAAGCCTACAGCAGGGCCATGTGCTGCCTTGTCTCTTGTATTTTTCCTTTTGATGCCTTTCAGGCTGTATTCTAATGATGAGTCAGATGGGCTCATTCTCCTGAGAAGGCTGCTCAATTAGGAGGATACGATAACCTTTGAGAAAGAAAGATGAAATGCTGATGAGCCAACGTAGGAATTAACATTTTCAAATTGCTACTGTACCAGCTCACAACATTGGTAACAACAACAGTAATTATCATTGTTATTTCAGAAAGCTGTTAGTTTCAAAGTGGGTGTGGAAAGTCAAACAAGAGAATAAACCTTCTCTATCCTAGTGACATTTTTGGAGGCATTTTTTTTACCCTGATCCTCAACCTAGATTTATAGAATCCATCTCTCTCTGAAAAATCATAAGCAAGGCCCAAGAATATATAAATTCTGTTAAAATAAAAGAAAATTAAGGGGAAAAACCTATTCCAAAGTACTACGCTACTGCAGAATTATTCTTTCTGGGTCCATAGACCTATGGAAAACATATTTACCAGATATATGAAACAAGCAAAATAAAATCTGCTTTATGTTTTTTATTGGTATGAAGTATTAATGTATGTTCAAATAATTGAACATCATTTACTGAGGATATTTTTGGGTAGACACTGAAAGTGATAATAGGTTTTAAGAGTCAGAGGACAGATAAGATCCCTTCCCTCTTGAAACTTGCAACCCATTGTCCTCTGACCTCTTTACCTCTGCTACTTTGCTACTCCCTAGTCATTGTCTTCCACCTCAGGGCCTTAATATCAAGTGTAAACCGTTGCCTCTCAAATTATCTTTAACGTCGACCTGTTACTTTTAACGTCAGATATATATATATATATATATATATATATATATATACACACACACACATACATATATGTATATGTATATGTATATGTATGTATATATATGTATATATATATATACGTATGTATATATATATATGTATATCTCCATCCAACTCTGTGATGACAACATCTTGAAGGGGCTGATGATTTGGTACTTTGAATTAACAGTCAAAAATGGAACTTTTTCCCTCTTACCGTCCATGTCTTTGCCAGTCTATTCTTCCTCTTCCCTTCTCCACCCACAGGATGTGAGCTTCATTCTGTTTGATCTGGCTAAAAAGTTTGCAGTCGTCTGTAATCACCCTCCTTCCCTCCTTCCCTCATTCTCTCTCACTGTATTTTCCTAAATCCAATTGACAGTATATTCTGTCAATGGTAAATCTGAAGTCTATTTCCATTTCTATGGCTTCCAAATATTGTCTCTACTCTTTTTCTTTTTTAATTTTTTTTTACATTTTTTATTTATTTTTGAGAGACAGAGCACAAGTGGGGGAGGGGCAGAGAGAGAATGAGACACAGAATCCGAAGCAGGCTCCAGGTTCTGAGCTGTCAGCACAGAGCCCGATGCGGGGCTCAAATTCGCAAACTGAGATCATGACCTGAGCCTAAGTCGGATGCCCAACTGACTGAGCCACTCAGGAGCCCCTATTGTCTCTTCTCTTATGCTATGTTAAGGCATCAAGTTTTCTTACCTGGAATATAAGAAACTGTACTTCATCGCAATTGGTCTCAGCTTCCAATGTTGATCCTTATAGTCTATTTTCCATAAAGCACCCAGCAAGGACATTTAAAAACAAATTAAGAATTTGGTATAACCTTGGTCAAAACACTCTTGGGATTTTTTTTATTTTATTCTAGGTAACAATCAAAGTCCCAATAATGGCCTCACACATGGTCTGATTACATTCCCCCAAACTATCCTCTCACCTACCACTTCTGTGTTCACCTCCAACTCCAAACAAATCTCTCCCACAGATTTTTCACTTAGGCTTCACTTTGCTTGGTATGTACTTCACCATAAATACCTGTATAACTTGTCTTTCATTTCATTTAACTACTTAAATTTTACTTTCTCTGAGTGGCCTTCCCTGACCAAGCCTTCTGGACTACACATGTATCCTCCTTACTCTGCCTTTAAATTGTTCTTAGTATTTTTTATCCTTCCAATCATCTGTTCTTATAGTTGAGCCTCCATTATTCGCAGATTCCATATTTACCAATTCTCCTACTTGCTAAAATGCATTTGTAACCCCCAAATCGATACTTGGAACAGTTTCATGGCCATTCACAGATATATGCAAAGTGGTGAAAAATTGGAGTGCCTGATGAATGCATGTCCTAGCTGAGGTCAGACAACTGATGTTCTGCTTACTTCAGTTCTCAAACTGTAAACAACTGTTGTTCTTGTAATCTGTTAGTGCCAGAGTTTTCTCATTTTGGGGTCTGTGTCTCTCTAGTGTTCCTGAAAGAGAAAATACTTTTATTAGATAAGCTTTGTTCAGGCATGAGTTAGTGCTGCTGGCCGTGAGTTCAATGTAAATGAATTAATAATATATATTAAGTAAGGTGTTTCTAAACAGAAACACATACATAAAGAAAAGGTTATGTATTGATTGCTTGATGAAAATGTTGTGACCAGAGGGTTGCAGGTACCTAACCTTTTTCCCCTTAGGAGCAGTGGTTTCATTAATTCAGTATTTGTGGTGACTTTATAGAATGTAATTACTGCTTAATAATGAGAATTGATTGAATTTTGTTTCTTTATTTCACCCCACCCTCACCTCCAAGATAGAAACTTATGAGCAAGGATTTGGTGTTTGCTCCCACATGCCCAATACTTAAAACAGTGCCTGACAGATAATGAGTGCTCAATAATGATGTAATCAAAGATAATGCTATTTTGAGACAAATATAGTATGTTAGTATGGCGAGAAATACAATAATCTAGGAATACAACATAGACATTGTAATATAGTCTCTGAAGGCAGTAAGCGGGGCTATAAGGTAGACTAGTCATTAGGCATGCTGATGTCATTTTTTTCTGAGGCCTACAAGGGAAAGACTAAGTCAGCCTTGAGAAGAAACAAGGAAACAGTATTCTAGGCAAAGGGAATAAGAAGTAAAGATACACAGTAAAAGTGATGGCAGCAGGGATTGAACAAAATGAGGGCATTGTGAGCAAAGGGAAGAATGGTGGAGATAAGCTGGAAGAAGCAGGCTAATGCTAGATCAGGAAGACATTTTGTATTTTAGGTCTTCTGAGAAAACAAGGAGTACATGGAAATATTTTAAGCAATGCGAATTGATAAATTTTATTTATACCCCAAAGAGACGAACAATAAAGGAGAGACTGATTAGTCAACAAATGGGACCAATTTTCAAATGCCATATATTCTGTAACTGCCAAATAACAATTCTGGGATGGTGTCTTTTAGTTGATTCAAGTGTGTATACAAGCTGCCATGGGGCTGCTACTTAGATTTCTTGCAAATAGACTTGAGGAAACCATATGGGAATTTCCAGGGGATAGCCTGTAGCTTTCACAGCAGAATATTTTCTATTTGGGAAGGCCCTCTTCAAACACTTGTGTAGATTTTGAAGAAAATATAAAGAGACAAACTTGGGAAAAAGGGAACACATTTGTGGTCAGAATGATCTCTCAAATGAACCATCCCAATCTGGACATCAGGGAGTGGCAGATGTAACAAGACTTAATAGCAGTGACATATTTTAAGAGTCTGGTATAGTGCTCAGCCTTTAAAATGTGTTGAGTAATTGATAGTTATTATTGTAAACTCTCATAATGAGTTTTGCAGTGAACTAGTTTTGAAGTGTGTAAGAAAAAAAATTGCCTCCATAATAGATTTCTCCAGATGTACATGTTTAAAAAAATGGTATTTAATCATAAATGAGTTTGAAGTTTTGTTAGGTTAGCGAGTTGGTGTTATTGTTGTTATAATCTCTAGGCCAGAGAGATTGTCAAAGATCACAGTGATCATTTCATTGCTTCTAGAAGATTCACTGGCACTAAGAATGTTCAATAAGTTTAAATTATACAAAGAACTCTTATTTTTAGTGGTCTCTCAGAATACTGTGTTAAGAATGCTGATGCATAATCTTGACTTGTAGTACTATGATCAACGATTAATGTCTACTATACATAGTTACCCCCTCCTAACCCTAATGTGCCCAAATTTGGTCATGTCTTAAGTAAACTATCTTGGAGAAATGACCTCTGCTAGATCAACATGATGTACTGAAATGAGCATAGAATGACAATCAGACAGAATTGACTTCAAACTCTGTTACATCCATTCTAACTGCATGTACTTTAGAAAGTACATCAACATCACTACTTGTCTTTGTACAAGGAGGGTAATGATGGCTATATACCATGGCGACCAAATAGGATAATAGATACAAGTTAATGGTATATGGTTGGAACTTGGTAAACATTAGCTCTCTTTAAATTCCCATTTCCTACTATTTGGGAAAGACAACTTGTTTCAAATGCACAAAGGCAATTTTGGACATACTCCCATCATGGGCCATTCTTAGAATTGAAGGCTTAAAAAAAAAAAAAAAGAATTGAAGGTTTACTTGTGCTATTGCTTTCCTTCATGTGTTAACATTCTATCCTCTAGCTCTCCTCACTCATTTTGTATAATGTCTGTTTATTATTATACTACACCTCTCATTAGTGTTGAAACCAGAAGACCTTTGTCTTCAGGGACTGCCCTTTACTGGGTTGACGTCAGTTCTGATCCCCTTCATTTACCTCTAAAGAGCTCTCCTATGAAGAAACTCAATTTTTATCAAAAACAGGAATCTGATAAATATAAAATATCAGGACCTTAATCTTTTTCCCCTCCCAGAAAGATCTATATTTTAAAATGGGTTTTCTGTGAGAGAAAACTTCTTTAAAAAAAATTTTTTTTAACGTTTATTTATTTTTGAGACAGAGAGAGACAAAGCATGAACGGGGAAGGGTCAGAGAGAGGGAGACACAGAATCTGAAACAGGCTCCAGGCTCTGAGCTGTCAGCACAGAGCCCGACGCGGGGCTCGAACTCACGGACCGCGAGATCATGACCTGAGCCGAAGTCGGCCGCTTAACCGACTGAGCCACCCAGGCGCCCCGAGAGAAAACTTCTTAAAACAAAGATGTAGATGTTAATTTAAATATCTTATATGTTAGGAAGAAATCATAAAACTGGGCAGATCATGGCTGATTTCATATTCCATCTTTCCACATGTTTTTATCGAATACTTCTGTGTACCAGATATGAACTAAACATCCCTAGATTCTAGAAAGGAGACTGTGCCCTTTGTAATCACTAAAGATAGAAAATGGGCAAGAATCTGATTGTGTTCAGTGTTTGGCTAGTGGTTATCACAGAATTTAAATGGAAAGTGTTATGGAATTAATAACACCTGGAAGATCACCTTTATCTGTGATATGATTACAGAAGGCTTCATGGGGGAAGGTGCATTAGAAATATGTCTTCATGGGGGTGCCTGGGTAGCTCATTGGGTTAAGCATCTGACTTTGGCCCAGGTCACGATCTCCTGGTTTGTGAGGCTGAGACCTGCATCAGACTCTATGCTGAGACCTCAGAGCCTGGAGCGTGATTCTGTCTCCCTCCCTCCCTCTCTTTCTGCCCCTCCCCTGCACTCTCTCTCTCTCTCTCTCTCTCTTTCTCTCTAAAATAAAATAAACATTTAAAAAGATTTTTTAAGAAATATGTCTTAATGAAAGGAAGCATTTAAGTAGATATGGATTATATTAGAAGGATGAGAACTTTGTGTATAGCAGTAACATGAAAATGAACCAACTATGTTCAGGAAATGAAAAACAGTTCTGTGTGGCTGAGTTTGGAGTGTGCATATGTATGGGACAGATTTTCACCAGATTACAGAGGGTTTTGAATGTATGCATTAGGGGTGATTAAAAGAATAATGAAGAATAATTATTTTAAATAACAAAATAATAAAAGAAGTCTGGGGTGGGTTTTTTTTTTTGTTGTTTATTTATTTTGGGAGAGTGCATGCATGTGTGTTTGGGGGAGAGGCAGAAAGAGAGGGAGAGAGAGAGTCCCAAGAAGGCTCTGTGTCATCAGCACAGAGACTGTCATGGGACTCAATCTCATGAACTGTGAGATCATGATCTGAGCCAAAATCAAGAGTTGGACACATAACCATCTGAGTCACCCAAGCACACCAAGAAGGAAGACTGTTAATAGAATGGTGTTTTAAAGAAAAACCTGGCATTTATGTGTAGGTTGCACTGGAGTTGGGAAAATATAAACTGGGAACATCAAAGGGCTAGTATTAGGATAAGACAGGAACATGTCAGACCTGAGTTAAGATAGTAAGGGTTAGAATGTAAAGGGCAAAATGAATGTGAGATATATGGTAAAGGGAGACTGTATAAGGATTTGTGAATTACTCTCACTTGCAGATATATATTTTGGATCTACACTTGCATGTTGAAATAAATACTAGAGTGAATTGTGGGGACATTCCACTTGGATGTGGGACAACCACATGAGCAAAGCATTACTGTTACTAACTGAAAACCAACAGCAACAACAAACGTTGACATTAAATAATTTCAATGCAGTTGATTTGTGAGTAAAAAAAAAATTGCTTCGCATATCTGAAATAGTACATTAAATTTATGTTACAGAGAAGGAGTGAAAAAAGTCATCAGTCATCCACATAAAATATGCATGTCAGGAGAGTGTGCCTTGTGTGCCATTTTATCACATCTTCTCTACACGTTTTTAGGTCAAATGAAATGATTTATCAGCTCGTGCTAAATTGCCAATTCTCAGATAATGTATACCTCCAGCTAGATCATTCGAAAGGATTTATCTCTTGTAGAACACTACATACAAAGTGGCATTGTTTTTCTTCTGTGACTCTGCTTGCAGAGAAGACATTAAATACACAAAACTATTGATTTTCTTGTTTCACAAATGCTTCCAAAGCTCTTAACTTGACCTTATCCAACCAAAAGCAACCATTTTACATTTGTCAGTGATCACAAGCAGTTGCAGAACATTTTACTGAGGCTGACTTTTCCTTTTCTCTTGCCTTTTTTGCATAATTAGGGCTTGAATTTGGACTGAAGGCAGAAAGGAGAGTATGAGAAACTGAGCCTCAGTTATCTAGACCCATTCATAGATTTCCACAAGATACTGAACCTTGTTGAATCTTCAAATCCACCAACATAGTATATCCTTTTATTTATTTTGATCTTCTTTGATTTTTTTTTAAATTTTTTTTTTTAACATTTATTTACTTTTGAGACAGAGAGAGACAGAGCATGAAGTGGGGAGGGGCAGAGAGAGAAGGAGACAGAATCGGAAGCAGGCTCCAGGCTCTGAGCCATCAGCCCAGAGCCCGACGTGGGGCTCGAACTCACGGACCATGAGATCGTGACCTGAGCTGAAGTCGGATGCTTAACTGACTGTGCCACCAAGGCGCCCCATTCTTTGATTTTTTTTATCAGTCTTTTGTAGTTTTCAGCGTATAGATCCTGTGCATGTTTTCTTAGATTTATAACAAAATATTTTGAAACTATATTAGATGATATTACTTACTATATATCAGTTCATACTTATAAATTAATAGTATATAGACATATGATGAATTGTTGACCTTGTATCTTGTGACCTTTTAGCTCAGATAAGTTCTAAAAGTTTATTTTTGGTAGATTTGTTGAAACTTTCAAAGAGACAATGTCATCTGTAAATAGGGATACCTATTTCTTCAAATCTATATTTCTTCTGTTTCTTTTTTCTTTTTCTTTTTTGACTCATTGTTAGGTTGGGACTTGTCATAGAAAAGTTATTGTGGGGGAGGCACCTGGGTAGCTAAGTAGGTTAAGGTTCTGACTATTAATTTCATCTCATGCTGAGATTGAGCCCCATGTCATGCTCTACACTCACTGCTTGATGTGCACATCCTAATGGGCACACTCTCTCTCTGTCTCTCAAAATAAATTATAAATAATTGATTAGGAATAGTGGGAATTAGACAACCTTGCCTTGATACTGATATTAGAAGAAAAATGTTCAGTCTTGTACAACAAAGGATGATGGTAGCTATAGGTTTTGTTTTTGCATGGATGCTCTTGATGATTTGTGTTTTTGTGGGTTTTTTTTTGTTTTTTGTTTTTGTTTTTGTTTTTTAGCAATTATGGTTTGCTGAAAATTTTTTATCACCAAAAGATGTTGAATTATCAAAAGTTTTTTTTTTTTATGATCACCTGATATGATGATACAGTTTTGCTCCTCTTAGACTGTTAATATGGTAGATTACATTGATTTTTGAATGTTATGTTAGTCTTGCATTCTTGGATAAACTCTACTTGATTGTCATATATTATTTTTATATGTTGCTAAATTTGATTCACTTGTATTTGGTGGATGTGTTTGGAATCTTTTCATAGGATACATTCACCTGTAGTATTTTATTGTACACTTTTGTCTGGTTTTGGTATCACTAATTTTGGCCTCATTTTATGAGAAGGGAGTATTTCCTTCTTTAACACTTTTTGGAAAAGTGCATGTAGAACTGCTATTTCTTATTTAGTGATTGGTAGAATTCATCAGTGAAACGGTCTGGGCCCGAGCAGTCTTATTTTAGGATTTTAACTATTATTTTAATATATTTAATAATTACAGGACAATTCAGGTTATCTAGTGTCTCCTGAGTGGGTTTGGGCAATTTGTGGCTTTCAGGGCATTGGACCATTTCATATAAATCATTAAATGTACATAGAGTTATTAGAGTACTCTTTCGTTACAGTTTTAATATTTTCAGCTTCTGTAGCAATAGTTTGATTTCAATCCTAATATGAATAATTTGTGTGTATTTACTTTGGTAAGCCTTGCTTCAAGTTTATCAATTTTATTAGTGTTCTTAAGACTCTCTATTTTTCATTTTACAACTTCACTAGTTTCTACTCTTCATTGTTTTATTCTGCTTGCTTTGGATTTATTTAGCTCTACTTTTTCTTATTTCTTAAGGTGAAATCTGAGATTATTGTTCTGGTAGACACAGACACCTGCTGAGGGCAGCTAACCCAGACACTGACTGTTTAGCCTTGCTTTGCTCCAAATCCCATGCCTCTGTGCCCTGGCCTTTCTGGTTTAAACCTGCCTCAGTCCCAGCTCAGTGAGACTCTCCCCAGAAGAGCAGCACAGCTCCCCACCACACCAGGTACCTCTAAAGTTTGGTGTTATAAAAGTCATCAGACTTGGCTGGATAGAGGTCAGAGTGCACTGCACTGCTCCAGGCAGGCAAGCAATACGGAGACAGACAGTGTGAAAACACTGATCTAAAAAATGCCTAGGACAGACTAGGGGACATCATTTGCTCCTCTGGGAGGGCTTCCCTGAGAGTAGCAAGCATAGACTCCTCTCTCCTGAGACAAAGGAACTGGCTGGCATCATTTCACTTACCCACCCCTCAGTATAAACCAACTTCACTAAACAGCACACTGCCAATACGGGTTGCCTAACCTGCTTATACCAAGCCCCACCCCTGTACTCCACTGGTACTGCTTTTATCGGGCAAGTATGCCTGAGGACCAGTGCAGTGGGCCCCTTCCTGAGAAGACCAGCACAACCCTCCACACATGCAATGTCTACTGACCATAGAATTCCGCAATGCTTTAGTTCTAGTGGAAATAGAATCAAGTCTCTTTTAACAAGCAGACCAGAGCAAACCTAGTTAAAACCTCCACAATCTGGCCAAGGTACAAACACTGCCCACTGCAGGCAAGGAGAACCTCTGCAAACAACTGACCTAAAGGTGCACCCAAAACACAGCAATGGAGTGCATGTAGCACATACCAGAGACACTCCCTGAGTGCCAGGCCCTGGAAATTAGAGGACCTCTTCTTCATAAAGCCATTACTCTCAGGAGCAGGAAAATTAACAGGCTTCTCTAACACACATAGACAAAGACCTAGACAAAATGCCAAGATGGAGGAATTCATTCCAAAATTTGCAGTCACACTGATGGAATTAGAATGTATTTTGCGAAGCAAAATAAGTCAATCAGAGAAAACAAATACCATATGATTTCACTTATGTGGAATTTAAGAAAAGAAATAGATGAACACATAGAAGAGAGAAGAAAGAGGAAAAAAAGGGACACAAACCATAAGAAACTCTTAAAGATAGACAACAAACTGAGGAGTTATAGAAGTAGGCGAGTGGGGCATAGGCTAGATGGTTGATGGGTATTGGGGGGTCATTTGTTATGATGAGCACTTGGTGTTGTATGTAAGGGATGAATTCTACTCCTGAGACCAATATTGTATTGTTTCTTAACTAATTAGAATTTAAATTAAAATTTGAAAAGAAAAAAGAATCATAAGGATATGCACTGGGCTTGAGAAAAGCATGTAAAACATGGAAACCTTACTGCAGAGATAAAACAGCTAAAAAACAATCAGGCAGAAATGAATAATGGAATAATTGAGATTTGAAACTGATGTAATGACCACAAGGATGGAAGAATCAGAGAAATGAATAAGTGACATAGAAAATAGAATTATGGAAAATAATGAAGCTGAATGAAAGAAAGAATAATCATGAGAGTAGACATAGAGAACTCATTGACTCCATCAAATCATAGGAGTCCCAGAAGAAGACCAGAGAGAAGAGAGGAAAGAAGGTTTATTTGGGGAAACCATGGCTAAAAACTTCTCTAATCTGGAGAAGGAAACAGACAGCCAAATCCAGGAGGCACAGAGAACTCCCACTAAAATCAACAGAAGCAGGCCAACACCAACACATATTGTAGTTAAATTTGCAAAATACACACATAAAAAAAAAATCCTAAAAGCATCAAGGCAAAAATGCCTAAGTTACAAGGGAAAACCCATAAAGCTACTAGCGTATCTCTCCACAGGAACTTGGCAAATCAAAAGGGAGTTGCATGATTTATTCAACATGCTGAATGGGAAAAATCTGAAGCCACTAATACTCTATCCAGCAGGGCTATCAGTCAAAATAGGAGAGATGAAGAGTTTCCCAGACAAAAACTAAACTGGCTCTACAAGAATATTAAAGGGATTCTTTGAATGGGAAGGAAAAACCAAAAGTGACAAAGACTAGAAAGAACAGAGAAAATCTCCAGAAACCATGACAAAACAATTAATAAAATGGAACTAAATACATATCTATCAATAATTACTCTGAATGTGAAGGGAATAAATAGTCCAATCAAAAGATGTAGGATGTCATGGGGCACCTGGGTGGCTCAATTGGTTAAGCATCTGACTCTTGATTTCAGCTCAGGTCATGATCACACAGTCATGAGATCAAGCCCAAGTTGGGCATGGAAAAGCTTAAAATTCTTTTTCTCTCTCTCCCTCTGTCCCTACCCCATTTGTCCTTTCTCTGTCTCTCACACTCTCTCTCATATCTCTCTCTCTCTCTCTCTCTCTCTCTCTCTCTCTCTCTCTCTCTCTCTTTCCACTCTCTCCCTCTCTCTCTCAATCCCTCTCTCTTTCTCTGTCTGAAAAAATATTTTAAAAGACATAGGGTGTATGAATGGATAGTAATAAAAAAAAAGAAAAAAAAAAAGAAAACACCTATAAGCTGCCTACAAGGGACTCATTTTAGACCTAAAGACACCTGCAGATTGGAAGTGAAGGGATGGAGAAACATTTCTCATGCAGTGAATGTGAAAAGAAAGCCAGAGTAGCAATACTTGTATCAGATAATCTAGATTTTAAACCAAATACTGTAACAAGAAACAAAGTAGTGCATTATATCATAACAAAGAGGACTATCCAACAAGATCTAACAACTATAAATATTTAAATCCTCAACTTGGCAGCACTCAAATATATAAATCAATTAATAACAAACTTACACTCATTGGTAATAATAATAGGGGCTTTAACACCCCACTTAGAACAACAATGGACAGATCATTTAAGCAGAAAATCAACAAGGAAATAATGGCTTTGAATGACACACTGGATCAGATGAACTTAACAGATATACTCAGAATATTTCACCCTGAAGCATCAGAATACATATTGTTATTAAGTACACATTAAGCATTCTCTAGGATAGATCATGTAATGGGTTACAAACCAGGCCTCCAGGACAAAAACATTCAGATTATATCATTCATATTTTCAGACCACAACAATATGAAACTTAAAGTCAACCAAGAAAGAATTTGGAAAGACGATGATTACATGGAGGTTAAGAATATCCTAATAAGAAAGAATGGGTCAACCAGGAAACTAAAGAAGAAATTTAAAAAATCCATGGAAACAAGTGAAAATGAAAACATGGTGGTCCAAAACCTTTGGTATTCAGCAAAAGTGGTCATAAGAGGACATAGCAATATAGGACTATCTCAAGGAAGAAAAATATTAAACAATCTAACCTTATACCTAAAGAAGCTAGAAAAATAGTAACAAAGAAAGCCTAAAGCCAGTGGAAGAAAGGAAATAATAAAGATTAGAGCACAAATAAATGATAAACAAATGAAAACACAGTAGGACAGATCAGTGAAACCAGGAGCTGGTTCTTTGAAAGAATTAATAAAATTGATAAATGCCCAGCTGGACTTATCAAAAAGAAAAGAGGAAGGACCCAAATAAATAAAATCACAAATGAGAGAGGAGAAAGAATAATCAGTACCACAGAAATACAAACAATTATAAGAGAATATTATGAAAAATTATATGCCAACAAATGGGACAATCTGAAAGAAATAGATACATTTCTAGAAACCTGTAAAGTACCAAAACTGAAATAGGAAGACATAGAAAACTTTAACACATGTTAGCCAGCAAAGAAATTGAATCAGTAATCAAAAATCTCCCAACAAACAAAAGTCCAGGTCCAAATGGTGTCCCAGGGAATTCTACCAGACATTTAAATAAGAGTTAATACCTATTCTACTCAAACTATCCAAAAATAGAAATGGAATGAAAACTCCCAAACTCATTCTACAAGGCCAGCATTAACCTGATTCCAAAACCAGACTAAGTCTCCACTAAAAAAGATAACTATAGACAAATATCCCTGATGAATATGGATGTAAAAATTCTCAACAAAATAACAGCAAATTGAATCCAACTTTACATTAAAAGAATCCTTCACCATAATCAAGTGGGATTTATTCCTGGGCTGCAAGAGTGATTCAGTATTTGCAAATCAATCAATGTGATACATCACATTAATGAAAGGATAAGAATCATATGATCCTTTCAATAGATGCAGAGAAAGCATTTGAAAAAGTACAACATTCATTCTTGATAAAAACTCCCAACAAAGTAGGCACAGAAGGAACATTCATCAACATCATAAAGGCCACATATGAAAGAACCACAACTAATATCATCCTCAATGGGGAAGAACTGAGAGCTATTCCTCTAGAATCAGGATCAAGACAGGAATGTCCACTCTCAACAATGTTAAGAGTGCTATAATTTAATATAGTACTGGAAGTCCTAGACTCAGCAATCAGACAACAAAAAGAAAAAAAATAAAAGGTATCCAAATGGGCAAGGAAGAAGTCAAATTTTCACTATTTGTAGATGACATGATACTTTATATAGAAAACCGAACAGGCTGCACCAGAAAAGTTCTGCAACTGATGCATGAATTCATTAAAACACAGGATACAAAAAGTACAGAAATCTGTTGCATTTCTATACACCAAAACTCAAGCAGCAGAAAGAGAAATCAAGGAATCAATCACATTGACACTTGTGCCAAATCCCATAAGATACCCAGGAATAAACCTAACCAAAGAGGTAAAAGATCTGTACTCTGAAAACTATAAAACAATGATGAAAGATACTAAAGATGATGCAAAGGAAAAACATTCCATGCTCATGGATTAAAGGAACAAATACTATTAAAATGTCTATCCTACCCCAAATAATCTACACATTTAATGCATTCCCCATCAAAATACCAGCGTTTTTCATAGAGCTAGACCAAACAATCCAAAATGTAGATGGAACTACAAAAGAAAAATCAAAGCAATCTTAAAAAAACAAAGCAAAGCTGGAAGTATCCCAATTCGACTTGAAGTTATGTTACAAAATCATAGTGATCAAGGCAGCATGGTACTAGCACAAAGACAGACACATAGATCAATGTAAAGAGTAGAAAACCCTGGGATAGACCCACAACTATATGGTCAACTCATCTTTGACAAAGCAGGAAAGAATATCCAGTGGAGGGGCAAGGGGGGCAACAAGTCTCTTCAACAAATGGTGCTGGGAAAACTGGACAGCAACGTTTGGAAGAATAAAACTGGACCACTTTCTTACACCATACACAAAATACATTCGAAATGGATGAAAGAGTGAATTGTGAGATGGGAAACCTGCAAAATCCTAGAGGAGACCACAGGCAGTAAGCTCTTTGATATCTGTTGTAACTACTTCGGACTATATATGTCTCCTAAGGTAAGGGAAACAAAAGCAAATATAACGTATTGGGATTTCATAAAAATGATTCTGCACAGCAAATGAAACAATCAACAAAACTAAAAGGCAGTCTTAGGAATTGGAGAAGATATTTGCAAATCACATATCTGATAAAGGGTTAGTATACAAAATATATAAAGAACTTATAAAACTTAACACATAAAAATAAAAACAGTCCAAATAAAAAATAGGCAGAAGACATGAATAAACATGTTTTCAGAAAAGACCTACAGATGGCCAACAGACACATGAAAAGGCACTAAACATAACTTATCATTAGGGAAATGCAAATCCATAACACAATGAGATATCACCTCACACCAGTCTGAATGGCTAAAATTAACAACAGGGAACAACAGATGTTGGGGAGGATATGGAGAAAGAGATACCCTCCTACCCTATTTGGTGAGAATGCATTAGTACAGCCACTATGAAAACCAGTATGGAGGTTCCTCAAAACACAAACTAAACTACCTTACAAACGAGCAATTGTACTACTAGGTATTTACCCAAATTATACAAAAATACTTATTTGAAGGGGTATATGCAACCCAATGTTTATAGCAGCATTGTCTACAATAGCCAAATTATATAAACAGTCTAAATGTCCATTGACTGGTGAATGGATAAAGGTGTGGAATATTACTTAGCAATCAAAAAGAATAAAATCTTGCCATTTGCAATGACATGATAGAGCTAAGTGAAATAAGGCAGTTAGAGAAGGGCTAATACCATATGATTTCATTCATATGTGAAATTTAACAAACAAATATGAATATGGGGAGGGGGGGAAGAGAGAGTCAAACGAGGAAACGGGCTTTTAATGACAGAGAACAAACTGAGGGTTACCGGAAGGATGGTGGAGGGGGCAATGGGTTAAATAGATGATAGGTATTAAGGAGGGCACTTGTGATGAACACTGGGTGTTGTTTGCAAATGATGAATCACTAGATTCTATACATGAAACTAGTATTATAGTGTTGCTTAATGAACTGGAATTTAAATAAAAACTTGAAAGAAAAAAATGAGCTAACTTTGAAACCCCATCCCCCAGCTTTATTGGGGCATAATTAAAAAATATAAATGGTATATACTTAAGTTGTACAACTTGATATTCTGATAAATGTATACATTGTGAAATGATAACCACAATTAAGCTGTTAAAATATCCATCACCTTAAGTAGTTACCTATTTTTTCTTGTATGAGAACACTTAATATTGATGTTACTTTCAAACTCCAAGTATACAATATTGTTAACTATAGTCACCATGTTCTAAATTAGATCTCCACAATTAATTTATCTTGGGTAACTGAAACTCTGTGCACTTTGACCAATATATTCCCATTTCCTCCACCCTCTTTTTTCTGACGAGAGTTTTGTTGCTATCAAGCTCTCCCTATTTATTGCTTTAGGAGCTTTCCACAAAATTTGACATGCTGTACTTCCATATTATTTTAGTTAAAAATATTTTCTAATATCCCACGAGACTCATTGACTCATAGATTATTTAGGTGTGTGTTGCATAATGTCCAAATTATTTTCAGATTTGTTTTCTTTTTGTAATTTACTTCTAGATTAATTCCATATGCTCAGAAAACATACTTTGTATGATGTCAAGTTTTTTATACTTAGTAAAGTTTATGGCCCCAAATATGGCCTTATTTTGGTGGCTATTTCATGGGTACTTGGGAAAAAAATGTGTATTCTGCTTCTGTTGAATGTTCTATAAATGTCAATTAAATCTTATTAGTTGATGTTGTTCAGTTTGATAGTTTTGCTATTTTTCTATCTCATGGTCTTGGTAATTGGGAGAGAAATGTTGAAGTCTCCAACTATAATTATAGATTTGTCCATTTCTCCCTTCAGATCTTTTATTTAAGCTTCATGTATTTTGAAACTCTGTTATTAGGTAGATATACATTTGATATTGTTACCTATTTTTGGAAAGCTGATATTTTGCCATTATGCGATGTTTCTCCTTTTCCTATTTAATTTCCTTTGTTCTACACTTTCCTTTGTCTGCTATTAGTATAGCCAGTCCAGCTGTCTCCTTGCTTTAAATGTTACCCTTTAATTTTTTCTCATCACTTATTGTTTACAATGTAAATAATGAAGGCTGTAATTTATTTCATTGATCTCTGCTTTATCTGCTCAGAGATAGATTTGCATTATTTTGGATATAATTTTCCTTTACCCTTAAAGTTGGAAAAAATACTGTTTTCTATCATTTGATAGTAAGTTTTAACTGTATTGAATACAATTTTTAGAATGCTATTTCTATTTCTATTTTAGAGAGTCTATTTCATTTTTTGATAAGTGTGTAGTCAATTTTAGTATATGTATGATACATACTTGAAACAATATTTTCTCTTATTTCAAGATTTGTATATATGTCAGACACTACAAACTGCCTATTAATCCCTTCTATAATATAACTTTTTAATTGGCCCATTGTTCCTTAGAATAAGGACAATACGTTCATCCTCCATGTAGCTGTATCTATCAGTCTTGAGGAACTTTGTGAAGAGGTAGATGTCAGGCATTATTGGCCTATTTTCCTTTGTAAAGCTTGGAATATAATATTACTGATCATTTTGTCATCCAAATTCCATCTTAGATATTAAGAATGTGGGTCAGTCCTTTATGATAGTGGAATAGAAAACCAAAGGAAATGTGGGTTCCTGAAAATTTGGTGGAACAATGTCACACACACCAGGCCTGGAATGACCAACCCCAATTTACAAGTATATTTGTAATGCAGATTTTTATTTTGTGTAAGTATTATTGTTGCAGGTTTTCTGTTACCTACCTAAACCTAATTCCAATTACAGCCTTATGGTATTTTTTCCATATCTTTATTTTTAGTATATTTCACGTGTCATGGTGGTAGACATCACTACTTTATGAACTTATGTCTATATATTTTATTGACTATCTTTAGACTTTTTCTTTGATTCTCTTTACTGAACCTATTTATGAATGGTGGTCTGATGTCTTGTCCACAAAAATCAGCTTTTCATCATAGAGCGCTTTAAAATAGTCCTTATTCTCTTACTTAGCTCTGCCATTTCCCCTTTCATCTCCATTCTCTATCTGGGAGTATCCTTGTGCCTTTGCCATCAATGAATGTTAAATTTTTATTTTATTTATTTAATATTAAATATTAAATATTTGGTTTATTTAATATTCTATACTAGTTTGGACATGTTTTTCTAGATTCTCATTCATTAGTGAGAGAGAAAGGTGTTGCTCAAAGGAAGTACCTTGACTTGGAATCCAGTTAGATGACTGTACCTGTTATGTTGCTCCAAATGAACTGTGATGAATCAAGAGCACTAGATTGTATCCATGATGTTTTAAAGACCTAGAAAAATAGTTTTGGATGAGTTATTTTATTACTTTGTAGTGAAATATGTGCATCTTATGAATATTTTAGTTTCTTCATAGAACAATTACATTCAACGGAGGCCTTCATTTTTTCCCTATCAATCACTTTTAAAGTTTTACAAGTATTCATTTGTAGTCAACCCCTCTTAAAGTCCATAAGCTAGAAATGAGAATCATGTCAATATCTAGTAAGGGCAACAAATACTTGAACTCTGAAATTCCTCACTAATCCTACTTTTCGGTGGCTAAAGTAATGGACTCTGAGCACCAATAATGTTAGCCATTTCTGGGGAAGGATCCACTTTTCCAATTTACCCCTTAAGGTAAATCTGTTGACTTGTGGGTAGAAGAGTAGGAATCTGGAAAATAAATATAAATTAGAAACTATCAACACAAACAATATCAGATTATAGGGAAAATAAAACTTTAAACTTTAACTTAAACACAAATTGATTAAAAATAGATTGGTATATTTAAATATTATTGACCCCAGTATTATCATTTCTCCCCAAAAGATCTGTACCAGTTTCCTATGGCTGTTGTAAGAATTTACCACAAACTGGATAGCTTAAAAAGAACAGAAATGTATTCTTTCAAAGTTTTGGAGGCTAGAAGTTCAGGATCAAAGTATCCGTAGGATTAGTTATTTCTGGAGGCTCAGAGGGACTATCATTCAATGCTTCTATGTGAGGTTCTGGTGGCCAGCTATCTTTGGCATCCCTTGGCTATAGCAACATAACACTAATCTCTACCTCACTCTTCAGATGATCTTGCCCTCTGTGTATTCCTGTCCAAGTCCCCCCAACCCTACCTTTCTTACATAAGAACACTTAAATAAAAATCTCATCCTAAGATCCTTAACTTAAAAACATCTGCAATTTCCAAACAAGATCAATTCACAGATTTTGGAGGTAAGGGCACGAGCATCTCTCTTTTGGGGTTTGCTATCCAACCTAAAATGTCCATTATATATTCAGATAAGTGTGGTTCACTTCCACATTCAGAAACTAAGGATGCCTTGGGGGCATGAACAGGATGTGTTTCATGGAATCTAGAGGGAAAGATATAAGTTAGAACATTGATATCCAGGGAGGAGATACTCTCTAAATGCAAACCTCAAACTGTTCGTTATAAGCCTACCTGTGTATCTCCTTAGAATATTGCTACTCTTACTGTGCAGGACAAATATGAGAATTCTATTTCACGCAAATAAATTGCTTTACACAAAATCATTATTCTTACTCTAGGATTATAATGTAACATAATGCTTTTAAAAATAGCTGTTGATTAAAAGCAGGTAAGGATGCACTTGGGCAAAATAAGCGTGGAAGGTCTGAATGATCTACCATCTAAGGTGTTAATGGATTTTGTTGAAAAACTTACTGAACCACTGCTGATGGTTATTTATGAAAATTTAGTGAGAACTGGGAAATGACAGAACTGAATGCCAACACTGTATCAATTTTCCAGGGTAGAAAGAACTGCTATTATAGTAATTATGGT